>NC_092333.1:329032500-329120000 GCF_046630445.1 Rutidosis leptorrhynchoides | reverse complement strand
CCGATGATTCATGAACCATTATATAATTGAATATGAATATATATATGTATGTATATGTATATATATTATAACTTGAGAACGTTAACAAAGTATTAAAAGTATAATACTTTACGTGAACGTATTTGTTTCAATATGATTATCGATGGAATTAGAAGATAATATCAAATGATTGATTTGTCAGATACATTGAATTATGATTACGAGTCTCTGTTGAAAGGTCCACTTTGACTTAGGAAACATTTCCTTTTTAACGGTATTCGGAATGATTCGTAAAGTGATTTACAAGTAAGAACAAAAGTGTCAATTAACGGTAACTGGACAAAAGTTAGTAGAGATTCCTGCTTAATTTTCAATGCGTGCTTTACAATAACTTTCTCGTGACTCTTGATAAGTTAATTATTTAACTTTCATAAAATTAATAGTAAGAAAATGAAATGTAAATGGATGTCGACAAAATAAGCAAATGGATATGTTGATTTAAAACGATTTCATACATTTAATTGTCAATTGGACTTAACCCTACGATTCACGAATAAACTGTAAGTAAAAACTGGAAACCATTATGACTTATATATTAGATAATTTTACTTTATGAAATGAAAATGTTTTATGATACAACAATTTCTATTATTTAAACATTTGAATAAAATGATTTTGAATATAAGTAGTTTTGGAAAACTAAACCTTATAGTATTATTTGATTTAGTTTCAAACGTACGAAAACATTTTTTTCGATATAATAGAATTTGATTATAAAATGTTTTTTCAATGATATGAAAATAAAAATAAAGATTTCTAATTAGCACCAAAAGACTATAACATTTCATCTCAAGATTTCAAGTTAAAATGATGGAAATCACTAAACCTGCGCACTTGCACGAGAAAAATCATAAATAAATCATACTTACACGAAAAAGGGTGATTCCGATGTTCAAACGACCGTAACTCAAAAATATACAACTTTCGTGAAGACACCATACGCGGATCGCGTACCCATCTACGCGAAAAGCGTAATGTTTCAAAACATTACGCAGAATTTGTAAAGTTTACGCGAAACGCGTAATGTTTACATAATTGAGGCGACTTTACTGTTTTTCACTATTTTTCACTATTTTAACACGTTTATGTATATTATATTAATATATTTATATTATTATATTATTATATTTATTCTATATAAATCGATCGTCGATTCATTCATCATTCCATCTATCTATCCAATCACATATATACTCCGTAATATTTTTATTATTATTCAAATTATTATTATTATTAAGATTAATATTCTTATTATTAATCTTATTAGAAGTATTATTATTAGAATTATAAATAAAATTTTACGGCGGTGTCATGAGCGAATTATTTCAAAACGGGTTTTATGAGCGGGATAGAGCTAAGGAAATTATGGGTTATAGCTATGGAGGTTATGGGTAATGTTCGGGGGTATGCTCATGAGATCAAACTAGTGTTTATCATCTCCGCTGCGTCTACGTACTTTCTTGCAATATTGAATCTCAATATTGATACGTGCGCACTCATAACATATATTTTATATATTATTAGTGTATCCCTGACTAGTGCTCGAGTATATAGGATTATGCATACTTGTACGTTTGATATTGTCGTTAGATAGTTTATGATGAATCCTGAATTTAATACATATGCTACTAGAATAAGGTATATGATATGCATGTCGTTAAAAAGCTAGCGAAAAATTAAGAACTTTTCATTTAGATATCGAATGGTTTCGATGAACGGATTAAAAGTTATAGTCAACTGAATTTTAGTATTATTGTTAAAATGATTATTATTACTATCGTCGTTATTATTTTTAATAGAAATATCATTGTTATTATAAAATATCATTACTACTAATATGTTAGTATTATCATTTTATAATAATAATATTTTTAGTAAATATAAATATTGTTATTTTTATAGAATAATTATTATTATTATTATTACAAAATAATACAATGTTTACTTATTATTATTATTATGATCAATGTTATTTTATCAAATAAATAGGGGATACAAAGATATTTTTCACCACGCGTAATATAATTACATTAATAATACTTACCACTATAATTTTAAGATATTAAGTGAACTTTATAAATTTTACTACTTAAGATATATAAAAGTATATTTTATCATATATAAACGTTAATATAAATTTTTATTAATAAATGACTTTTATTATTATAAAATCTAATAAATATATTTAAATATATAAAACGACTATAGTTAAGTTATATAATAAACACGTATAAATTTTGGAAATCATTTTGAGTCAAATTGACTTTTGTTGACTTTTGTATATTAGTCTCAAGCATTAGGATTGTGGTGCACTATGACTTGACCTAATTTGTTAAGAAAAATATTGACCAACATATAAATATATATACTTAATTTAGGTTCGTGAATCCGAGGCCAACCTTGCACTTGTTCAATGACGTTATATGTATTTTACTACGAAATACAGTATGGTGAGTTTAATTTGCCTTTTTACCCTTTATATTTTTGGACTGAGAATACATGCGCAATTTTTATAAATGTTTTACGAAATAGACACAAGTAATCGAAACTACATTATATGGTTGAATGATCGAAGCCCAATATGCCCCTTTTTGCTTGGTAGGCTAAGAATTAGGGAATATCACTAATTTTGAGAATTAGTGCATGCCTAACTGACGTGAATCCTAAAGATAGATCTATTGGGCCTAACGAACCCCATCCAAAGTACCGGATGCTTTAGTACTTCGATGTTGTTTTTATCATGTCCGAAGAATTTCCCGGAATGATAGGGGATATTCTTATATGCATCTTGTTAATGTCGGTTACCGTGTGTTCAATCCATATGAATGATTTTTGTCTCTATGCATGGGACGTATATTTATGAGAACTGGAAAATGAAATTCTTGTGGTCTATTAAAACGATGGAAATGAATGATTATGATAAACTAATGAACTCACCAACCTTTTGGTTGACACTTTAAAGCATGTTTATTCTCAGGTGTTAAAGAAATCTTCCGCTATACATTAGCTCATTTTAAAGACATTACTTGAAGTCTTTCATGGCATTCATTTCGAAAGACGTTGCATTCGAGTCATTGAGTTCATCAAGATTATTATTAAGTCAATTATAGTTTTGATAATGGATAATATGAAAGGGTATACATGTCTGTCAATTTTCGATGTAAAGAAAGTTTTTCTTTTAAAAACGAATGCAATGTTTGTAAAATGTATCATATAGAGGTCAAGTACCTCGTGATGAAATCAACTATTGTGAATCGTTTATAATGTATATGAACGGGTCCTTTCAGTTGGTATCAGAGCGGTGGTCTTAGCGAACCAGGTCTGCATTAGTGTGTCTAACTGATAAGTCGTTAGGATGCATTAGTGGTTCTGGACTTTGACCGTGTCTGCATGTCAAAAGTTTTGCTTATCATTTTGTGTCAAAAATTACCTACTTATCATCCTTGTGAAATTACCTGCTTATCATTCTTAGTCTAGACATGTCTTATTGCATTGATTGCATGAATAGTGTATAGACAAAATTCATATCTTAGCGTATCTGCTAAATTATATCTTATCGTATCTATTACTTTAAACTTTTGCCTGATATATTCCGTAAATTCCTCCGTAATTTACGAAATCTTTTGTTCTATATATGGATATTCTATGTAATTAGAATACCATCAGTTAACCAAAATCATTTCATATCGAAAAATCCTTTATCCAATCGTACGAAATGGAATTCGTCATCAGTTCAAGTCACTCGGATTCCGAAATGGAATCCCATTCAAGCTCCGAAAGCAGTGTGACCGGAATGGATCAACCAATCAGCCATCATCTATTTTGGATGAATTGGGGATGGGTTCGTAGCCTTCTCAATCATTGGAGACAAGAAGAAGGTGATCCCTTCCATCCACCACATTGCCCTCTTGGCGAAGAACCTGAAGCACTTACCGACGAACCTGTCCGAAACACCATTTTCTCTCTCATTTCCAGAGTATCTCGTCACGATTATATACTACATCAAATTCTAGATTTTATTTATCCGCTCGTCCGAACTGACAATCACCCCGGTGTAATAGAAGAAGTCAACGAGCTTCACGCTCGGGTAGTGGCTTTGGAGAATATGGTCCAAAGATTACAAACACCATCTGCAGCATCATCAGCATAACCAGTACCACCATCATCAACGCCAACAGTACCATTACCACCTCCAACCACAACCGCATCGTAAACCTCAAACTTCACAATCTGTCCCACGAGCATCAACGTCATACACACCATAGATACAAAGGAATACCAACAACAATAACTGACGAAGTATTAATTCATAACTTCATTGAAGAAACATTCCTCGGCGATTATGTAATCTCTAAAGTCTTAGAGATTATCTAATCTAGCCCTAACCATAAATCAATTAAGCGAACCAAAATGATAGAAGGAAGAGTAGAAACCCTGACAAAAATGGTGTGTGATTAACAAGCTAAACTTGTTTTACCAACAGCATCAACAGTACCGTCAGCGTCACCAGCATCGTCAGTACAGTCAACATCAGAATCAACAACACCTGTAACATCACAAACTCCGTCAGTTCAAGAATCACTGTGGACATCATTACGAATCAATAATGCGTATATTGTATCAGCGAGTTATGATATATATATATATATTTTTTTTTGAAATAAAAATAAATCTTTCCGTGCTAAACTATTGTGTGTGATTCTTAACTACTTGGTTAATTCATATTACAAATATGCAATAATGTACGTTCTTCGCAACTTAACCAGCGTTAACTACAATCTCTGTCACAATTCAACAAATTCCAATTCATAATAAATCAAATATATATTTGATTTTTCACTTTCATCATCGAGGTAACCGAAACTTTTCAGATAACATCATTCGTACCTTGCGAAGTTCACAAGAATCTAACGAAAACCAACATCACGCCTCAACAAATAACGAAGTATTGACTCATAATTTCAACATTATTGAAGAAATATTTATGTAATCTCTAAAGCCTTCAAGGGATTATTCAATTCTAGTTCCAACTGTAAATCAAATGAGTTTAATTTAGTATTAACTCATTAAAATCTATGTTACATCTGAAGAGAATACATACATATATATTTTCATAAAGACTGTAATAAAATTCTTTTGTACAAAATATTAATTGTGAATTTTTTTAACGGGTAGGTAATACCCGAGATATATATATATATATATATATATATATATATATATATATATATATATATATATATATATATATATATATATATTCACAATTAATATGTTACATTCTTCGAATCTGATTAAGCAAATTATCCACTATACTTCTTACTTTCACAATAATATACATTCTTTCATAGAAATCAAAACAACCATACTCATTCAAACTCAATTACACATTCTGATTTTGAAACCTCAGAATTCAATTCAAGATATAACTGGTACCATCACTTTTAGATTCCTACATCTTTCAAAGCTATACTTTGACTTTAAAACTGTGTTAGAACATTAAATGTATATTAACAATTACAATCTGTGTTCAAATCCTTCGAAAATTTCTGAAGACACTTCAAATAAGGAGCAATCGAGATGATGATCCAACCACATATTACCCACAGTTATGTACTTAAAAATCTCTCAAAACCAAAGTCATAATTCAACACATAGCTGTGTCAGATCCTTTGGCATTTATTAGCAAAAATAACTTTGCAATTCCTTTTCAAAGTAGCAACTTCTATCACAGCTCCAACAAGACAACTTTGATTTTTCATTTGGAGTAGCCTTATCATAATCTTGATATATATGATTACACTTTTGTTACCGGAGAACCTTTCATGTTCCACCACATTAGCAATAAACTTATTCACAACTTCACTAATCTTTGACCTTCCGAAGAATAATTATATTTACCGAAACCCCATCATTTAATCATTCGTATTTTGTAACGAGAATTGCCATACGAATCATCGGAAATTAGTAATCAGTATTTTGAAATCTCGCAGCATGTCTACTCCAACAGTTATATGTGTATATATAACGTCTATCTTCTGGACTTGATTTGAATGTGAAGTTTCTGAAAAACACTCCGAACTACGAATTGGTTATCCGAAAATGGAAAAATGCTGATGAGGCAGCAAAAACTATAAACAACTTTAACAGTAAAAGTTTGATGATAATGAACAAGTGTGCTGGCAAAGCGCAGAAAAAGAGAAGTCTTGGAACTGGAAACCGGATTGAGCAAAGTATGAAGGAGGCTGTGGACAAATCATAAAGACTAAACCTGACTTCAAAGAATCCAAATGATTCAGTACCTGCTAAAATCATTAACGAATACCTTGCTCCTGACTCTAAACCCATGCGGACAATATTCTTCATCATCCTCTGGTATTAGAAATTCTAAGATATCATCATATCTTTCATTATAAATATCCTCCATATTTCTGAAGATATTTTCATAGCTATTCTTATCTGAAATCATTTGTCTTCTCGCGTTATCTGTATCATCATAAAGGAAACTGTTTTAGTTTCTAAATTCTGAAACCGTCGAGTTTAAATTATGAATGTTTTGAAGTAATGTTGGGAACTGAAGCATGAGTTAGTATAATATAATGACACTTGATCAACGTGATTATATTACAGTAAGTCATGCTGAGTTTCTAATGGAACATGATGATTCACAGATCATAACATCATCATGTGCCATGTTACACGACTCTTGTATTCTACTTAATCTCTAAAATATCAAGAAAATATTTCTTGATGATTCGGTTTTTTTTTTTGAGGTATTCTGGTAATTTGACAAGTCAAGATCGTGCCATTACAATTTCCTTCCTAGAACATTAACAATGTTCATTCTGAAATTCATATCTGCGAATTCTGTACCATTACAAGTGGTGCTTAATCACAAGAAGAAGAAACGAAAGGACAAATCTCCGAAACAGAAATTGGGTATAAATCACAGCAAATAAAAGGAAGCATCAACTGGAGATGACAATGATTATGGAAGACAGAAGCAGGGAGATCAAAATATAAGGAAAGATATAAAACCCAACAACCACCCAGAAATTATAAACCGTATAAGTCGATGCATATAGCAATATAAAGACACAGGAGAACTAGAAACACTATAAACCCAAGAGTATAGTAGAAGTAAATAGATTCTTCCGACGGTAGATGAAAAAGAAGAATGACCGATATGAAGGTTAGAAGTATATCGAGAATCAGAACTGGATGGAGCATATTGACGAATACTTTAAAAAAAATGAGTTGAGGGAGGAAGAATAGAAGGTGTGAGTTGTAAGGAAATGAAGGAGGTGGATTTATAGGAAAATCTCCGACAGAGCAATCAAAATGGATAATCGCATTTAAAGCGGATCCTAATTTCCTTGGTTACCGGAGAATCAAATCTTATTATGAAGATTTTCTCCAAATCTCTTGAACTTGAAAATCAATCCTATCTACGTCAAACGATATGACGAATCTATACCTACTCAATTCACTCTTTTGGTGATACCTTCACTCGTACTCTTCACAACATCAAATGGTTTTATTCATATTACTCAATGATGATAAAACCCTAATCTTCAGCTTATATGCGTCATGAAAACATACTTATTGTCAGTCATGACCACCCCAATCAAATTTTGGGACAAAATTTCTTTAACGGGTAGGTACTGTGACAACTCGGAAATTTCCAATCAAATTTAAACTTTAATCTTTATATATTCCCGACACGATAAGCAAAGTTTGTAAGTTGAATCTCAAGAATTTTAAACTGTATTCATAAACTCATTTAACCTCGACCAAATTCTGAAAATTCATGAACCATTATATAATTGAATATGAATATATATGTATGTATATGTATATATATTATAACTTGAGAACGTTAACAAAGTATTAAAAGTATAATACTTTACGTGAACATATTTATTTCAATATGATTATAGATGGAATTAGAAGATAATATCAAATGATTGATTTGTCAGATACATTGAATTATGATTACGAGTCTCTGTTGAAAGGTCCACTTTGACTTAGGAAACCTTTCCTTTTTAACGGTATTCGGAATGATTGGTAAAGTGATTTACAAGTAAGAACAAAAGTGTCAATTAATGGTAACTGGACAAAAGTTAGTAGAGATTCCTGCTTAATTTTCAATGCGCGCTTACAATAACTTTCTCTTGACTCTTGATAAGTTAATTATTTAACTTTCATAAAATTAATAGTAAGAACATGAAATGTAAATGGATGTCGACAAAATAAGCAAATGGATATTTTGATTTAAAACGATTTCATACGTTTAATTGTCCATTGGACTTAACCCTACGATTCACGAATAAACTGTAAGTAAAAACTGGAAACCATTATGACTTATATATTTGATGATTTTACTTTATGAAATGAAAATGTTTTATGATACAACAATTTCTATTATTTAAACCTTTGAATAAAATGATTTTGAATATAAGTAGTTTTGGAAAACTAAACCTTATAGTATTATTTGATTTAGTTTCAAACGTACGAAAATATTTTTTTTTTGATATAATAGAATTTGATTATAAAATGTTTTTTCAATGATATGAAAATAAAAATAAAGATAAAATAAAGATTTCTAATGAGCACCAAAAGACTATAACATTTCATCTCAAGATTTCATGTTAAAATGATAGAAATCACTAAACCTGCGCACTTGCACGAGAAAAATCATAAATAAATCATACTTACTCGAAAAAGGGTGATTCCAGTGTTTAAACGACCATAACTCAAAAATCTACAACTTTCATGAAGACACTATACGCGGATCGCGTACCCATCTACGTGAAACGGGTAATGTTTCAAAACATTACGCAGAATTTGTAAAGTTTACGCGAAACGCGTAATGTTTACATAATTGAGGCGGCTTTACTGTTTTTAACTGTTTTCACTATTTTAACACGTTTATATATATTATAATAATATATTTATATTATTATATTATTATATTTATTCTATATAAATCGATCGTCGATTCATTCATCATTCCATCTATCTATCTGATCACACATATACTCCGTAATATTTTTATTATTATTCAAATTATTATTATTATTAAGATTAATATTCTTATTATTAATCTTATTAGAAGTATTATTATTATTATTAGAATTATACATAAAATATTACGGCGGTGTCATGAGCGAATTATTTCAAAACGGGTTTTATGAGCGGGATAGAGCTAAGGAAATTATGGGTTATAGCAATGGAGGTTATGGGTAATGTTCGGGGGTATGCTCGTGAGATCAAACCAGTGTTTATCATCTCCGTTGCGTCTACGTACTTTCCTGCAATATTAAATCTCAATATTGATACGTGAGCACTCATAACTTAACTTTTATATATTATTAGTGTATCCCTGACTAGTGCTCGAGTATATAGGATTATGCATGCTTGTATGTTTGATATTGTTGTTAGATAGTTTATGATAAATCCTGAATTTAATACATATGCTACTAGAATAAGGTATATGATATGCATGTCGTTGGAAAGCTATCGAAAAATTAAGAACTTTTCATTTAGATATCGAATGGTTTCTATGAACGGATTAGAAGTTATAGTCAACTGAATTTTAGTATTATTGTTAAAATGATTATTATTACTATCGTCGTTATTATTTTTAATAGAAATATCGTTGTTATTATAAAATATCATTACTACTAATATGTTAGTATTATCATTTTATCATAATAACATTTTTAGTAAATATAAATATTGTTATTTTTGTAGAATAATAATTATTATTATTATTACAAAATAATACAACTTTTACTTATTATTATTATGATCAATGTTATTTTATCAAATAAATAGGGGATACAAAGATATTTTTCACCATGCGTAATATAATTACATTAATAATACTTACCACTATAGTTTTACGATATTAAGTGAACTTTATAAATTTTACTACTTAAGATATATAAAAGTATATTTTATCATATATAAACGTTAATATAAATTTTTATTAATAAATGACTTTTATTATTATAAAATCTAATAAACATATTTAAATATATAAAAAGACTATAGTTAAGTTATATAATAAACACGTATAAATTTTGGAAATCATTTTGAGTCAAATTGACTTTTGTTGACTTTTGTATATTAGTCTCGAGGATTAGGATTGTGGTACACTATGACTTGACCTAATTTGTTAAGACAAATATTGACCAACATATAAATATATATACTTAATTTAGGTTCGTGAATCCGAGACAAACCTTGCACTTGTTCAATGACGTTATATGTATTTTACTACGAAATACAGTATGGTGAGTTTCATTTGCCTTTTTACCCTTTATATTTTTGGGCTGAGAATACATGAGCAATTTTTATAAATGTTTTACGAAATAGACACAAGTAATCGAAACTACATTATATGGTTGAATGATCGAAGCCGAATATGCCCTTTTTTGCTTGGTAGCCTAAGAATTAGGGAACATCACTAATTTTGAGAATTAGTGCACGCCTAATTGACTCGAATCCTAAATATAGATCTATTGGGCCAAACGAACCCCATCCAAAGTATCGGATGCTTTAGTACTTCGATGTTGTTTTTATCATGTCCAAAGGATTTTTCGGAATGATAAGGGATATTCGTATATGCATCTTGTTAATGTCGGTTACCAGGTGTTCAATCCATATGAATGATTTTTGTCTCTATGCATGGGACGTATATTTATGAGAACTGGAAATGAAATTCTTGTGGTCTATTAAAATGATGGAAATGAATGATTATGATAAACTAATGAACTCACCAACCTTTTGGTTGACACTTTAAAGCATGTTTATTCTCAGGTGTTAAAGAAATCTTCCGCTGTGCATTAGCTCATTTTAAAGACATTACTTGAAGTCTTTCATGGCATTCATTTTGAAAGACGTTGCATTCGAGTCATTGAGTTCATCAAGATTATTATAAGTCAATTATAGTTTGGATAATGGATAATATGAAAGGGTATGCATGTCTGTCAATTTTTGATGTAAAGAAAGTTTATCTTTTAAAAACGAATGCAATGTTTGTAAAATGTATCATATAGAGGTCAAGTACCTCGCGATGAAATCAACTATTGTGAATCATTTATAATGTATATAAATGGGTCCTTTCAGTAAAAGTTAACGAGTGTAGCAACGGTTTGGTCATGGTGATCTTGGTGTTTCATGACAGAGATAAACAAACAGATGATGCAGTAGTAGTTTGCAGTTTTGTGGTTGTGATTCTAGTGGATTTCACGAAGAAGAAGAAGAGAGAGAGAAGAGATATAGAGAGAGGAAATTGATGGTGGCGACAGACTGTGGTGATGACGAGTTGTATAGGGTGGTGATGGTCGATAGTTAGTGGTGTACTACGGTGGTGATGGTTTGTTGCAGGTTATAATGTTTTCCTAGGTGATCGCTACATGGTGGGTTTTCGTTTGTTTGATGAACCGAAGGTTGTGGTTACGGTTGATGATGGTGAGGGTGATGGTTTGGTGAGGGTGATGGTTTACAGCAGCTACTAGGGATTGTTGTGGTGGTTTCATGATGATGATCAAGGTAATGGTGGTGTTCGACTTTAAATGGAAACAGAAAACGAATAAGCTATAAAGGTGATGGTTGTGAGGTTGATAAGTTATGGTGGTTCTCGGTTGTGAAGACCCGTCCTAATCCATTCGGACAAAGTCCATATCGATTATAAACGAATCACAATAGTTGATTACATCGCGAGGTACTTGACCTCTATATGATACATTTTACAAACATTGCATTCGTTTTTGAAAAGACAATATTTCATTACATCGAAAGTTGACAGGCATGCATACCATTTCATAATATATCCAACTATAATTGACTTGATAATAATCTTGATGAACTCGATGACTCGAATGCAACGTCTTTTAAAATATGCCATGAATGACTCCAAGTAATATCTATAAAATGAGCAAATGCACAGCGGAAGATTTCTTTCGTACCTGAGAATAAACATGCTTTAAAGTGTCAACCAAAAGGTTGGTGAGTTCATTAGTTTAACTTAAACAATCGTTTCCATCATTTTAATAGACCACAAGATTTCAGATTTCCATTTCTCATAAACATACGTCCCATGCATAGAGACAAAAATATCATTCATATGGATTGAACACCTGGTAACCGACATTAACAATATGCATATATAAGAATATCCCCATCATTCCGGGATCCTCCTTCGGACATGATATAAATTTCGAAGTACTAAAGCATCCGGTACTTTGGATGGGGCTTGTTGGGCCCGATAGATCTATCTTTAGGATTCGCGTCAATTAGGGTGTCTGTTCCCTAATTCTTAGATTACCAGACTTAATAAAAAAGGGCATATTCGATTTCGATAATCCAACCATAGAATGTAGTTTCGATCACTTGTGTCTATTTCGTAAAGCATTTATAAAAGCAGCGCATGTATTCTCAGTCCCAAAAATATATATTGCAAAAGCATTTAAAAAGGGAGCAAATGAAAACTCACCTAATGTATTTTGTAGTAAAAATACATATGACTATATTGAACAACTTGAACAATGTAGAGTTAGCCTCGGATTCACGTACATATATCATTTGTATATTTATTAATATTCATAGTTGTAATTGATCACATATATATATATATATATATATATAAATGTATTAGTTATATCATTTTTAGGTTAATAATATATATATGTTTTATATGTTCATTTCGTATATAAAGTATTAATTTTTGTTATGTTATGTGTGTAAAATATATATATGTTTAAGTATGTACTTCATTTGTTTATCGAAACAGTAGTTCTAATTATACTAATTTAATATTAGTAAAAATAATGATATTAACATTAATGATACACTTATGTTAATAAAAATTCCAATTTTTGGTAATAACAATGATATTAATAATAATACTTGCAAAAATTAATTTTACTGTAAATGATGGTTATGATAATGATTTTAGTAACTACCTAATAATATTAATAATAATAAAAATAATAGTTTTAGTGATATCTAAATAATAATTTTAGCAAGAATGTTAGTAATGATAGTGGTAATTTTAATAATAACAATACTAATAATTGGGATCATATTAATAATATTGATAGTATTTATAATTATACCTTTGTTAATAATAATAATAATAATAATTCTTATATTTATATTTAATGATACTAATACTAATATTTAATGTAAGTGTTAATTCTAATACTAACAATAATGATACTTAATAATAATAAAGATAATAATATAAATTTTATGAATGATACTAATAATTATATTTTTAATATTTGTAATATCTTAGTAATAATAGTAATTAATAATAATAATAATAACAATAATAATAATAATAATAATAATAATAATAATAATAATAATAATAATAATAATAATAATAATAATAATAATAATAATAATAATAATAATAATAATAATAATAATAATAATAATATTAAGAGTAATAATAAATACTACCTCGCAAGAAAAGCTCCCAAAAAGAAATAACTACCCATGCCCGGGCTCGAACCCACGACCTCCCGTTCACCGCTAACACTCTTAACCATTGGGCTGTTGCCCATTATGCGAAATAATACCGAATCTAAATATATATAACTCGTATAATACAACTATCAGTTTATCATCAAATCTGCAACTTCGGTCCAACAGGCAAAGGTAAACCCAGTCCACACAACCTAAATGTTAATACTAGAACCCGATTACTAGAACAAGCATATTAAAGAATTCGGTGTATATATCTATATTTATTTTACAGCCGTCCATAGCTGGAAAGGCACAAACCCACTCAGCGTTGTTTTCTCTTTTTCTAAATTTGATCTTTATATTATTGTTGATTCTTCCTATCGATCATCAATTATAATCATCATCTTTCCTTCTTCGTGTCTCTGGTTCATCATCAATGTTTTATTGTTGCAGGCTTCCTGTAATAGCAGCAATCTTCGCTGCTTAATGCTCGTGACGGATAACAGACGCAGAAGCAGGTTAATGATTGATCAGTAACTTGACCGGAACAGGGTTGTAAAATAGGTACGTTCAGCAACAATATTGGATCGTGATTTTATGTATCAATATCACACTATTCGCTGTCTTCCTCTTTTTCGTTTTCTTTGTGATTGTAACAGGAATAGAATCACTTATATATACCAACACCGGAAGTAAGATTTACACTAATCATAATCGTGATAAGAGAGAAGAGAGAGCCAGACAAAAAGAGAGAGAGAAAGTGGTTTACGGTGATGGTGAATGGGTTGTCGAAGAAAAAGAAGAAAAGAGGAAGGTTAGATCACGATGGTAATTTGTGGTTCAAGGTGATAGCTTTGGTTAGAGCTAGAAGAGAGAAAGATAGTTAGAGAGGGAATGAGTGAGGTGGTGATGGCTGCACGTTTTGAACGGACAGAAGATAGTCGAGCAGTTTTTTTTTAAAGAAAAAAAGGTTGTTCATGGTTTCATGTTTTCAGCTTCCTCCTTTTCTGTTTTAATTTGAGTTGCAGTAATGTTTAGTGGTTATTGATAATGTATCTGACGAGTAGAATGATTTTCCTAATCACTTTGAGAAATCGTTTGTTTTATGGCCAAAGTATTAAACAGAATATTATTGACCAGGAAGAAACAAAAGTAACAAATTAAGAGTAGGCTCCATAATGGTACGATTGAAATAGATGGGTAACAGATTTTGTTTTCATCTGCATTTGATTTGTACTAGCAGCGAATCTAACACAGTATGATTAAGATTGGAACTGATTACACGGTTTATCTATATTTACCTATGTAAGAACCGTATAAGTATATATATATATATATATATATATATATATTTATAAAGTATCTGTATCTATATATATATATATATATATATATATATATATATATATCTGATATATATATCGGTATATATTTTCCTACTAAGTTTTGTGATATTACATAATAATATAAATCTATTAATAAATTTAAGAATGTTATAATTTTTAATAAGAATACTAATTCTAATAATGATACTAATAGAAATATAATAATAATAATAATATTGATAATATTTTTATCAAAATTATACTAATAGTAATAATAAGAATAGGAATAATTATAAAGTAATAAATATAATATTATTGATGGTACTATTAATTAAAATGATTTAACAATTTATTTATATATTTTCATATTAACATTATTAATATAAATTTTAATATTGAAAGTAATAATAATATTACTACCATAAATTAAACTTATTATATCAATTATTAATATTACCTATTATTAATTATGAAAAATTAATATTCAAATATATAATTTATATATATATATATATATATATATATATATATATATATATATATATATATATATATATATATATATATATATATATATATATATATATTTTAATAACAACTTATTAACTCTATATATTATTTTTGCATTTTTAATTTCAATTGATTAATGTATAATTTATTAATTCAAAATGTTATATCTATATACTACACATTTAATTACACAGAATTTGTTCGTGAATCGTCAGGAATAGTCCAAGGGTAATTAGTTACATGAAAACAGTTTAAAGTTTTTGAGATTTAACATTACAGACACTGCTTATCGTATCGAAATCATATAAAGATTAGGTTTAAATTTGATCAGAAATTTTCGGGTCACTACATCGGTGGTGGACGGCGGAATACAGTAGTGGCCAGTTCTCAAGGTGGAAGAGAGTATGGTTGTCAGGAGTTAGAATTGTGTAAGTGTGTATGTGTGTAAATATGAATCAAGCAAGTATGCATATTATATATATTATAAGTTTAAAGTGCAGAGAAAAGATACACAGTGATATGTAATCAACATTTAAACACAGTTTGAAATAGTAATTACACAGTTCAGCGGCCATGATTTTGGATTCATCTACCGACAGTTTTCATGGATTGCTAAATCATGGTCCGTTGGTAATCAGTGGCGGAATAAAAAGTCTTCGAAAAAATCCCATATTTTTAAATTAAATAGTTTTATTTATTTGGGTCATTATGGTATAAAATTTGATCATTAATTTATTAAATAAAAATTACATCAACTGTCCCTCTCAATTCTGGGTAAAATATAAAAAATTGTTAAAATTTAATAACTAGTTCCCAAATACATTTTTAGTAAGCCTAAAACTTATAGAACTCATTTTCGAATCACCGTTTATTTAAGAAATCATATAAGTTTGAATTTAACTTACTTAATATCAATCGAGACATCAAATAAGTATTACAATCATTTAAAATTTATTTTTAATATACTTTATTTATATATATAGATATATTTTAAATAATAATTATTATAATATCCTATTTTTATTTTATTTTACATAATTAAATTTTAATAGCAATAACATATAATATTTCAAATTATATTTTCAATTACCACTTATATATATATACACACATATCTATTTACAATTAATTATTCATGAATCGTCGAAACTGGTCGAAGATAATTGGATACATGAACATAGTTCTAAAATTTTCGAGACTCAACATTATAGACTTTGCTTATCGTACCGAAAACATATAAAGATCAAGTTTAAATTTGGTCAAAAATTTCCGGGTCGTCACAGTACCTACCCGTTTAAGAAATTTCGTCCCGAAATTTGATTGGGATGGTCATGGCTGACAATAAGTATGTTTTCATGACGCATATGAGCTAGAAATTAGAGTTTTATCATCATTGAGTAATATGGATAAAAAAATTTGATTACGCAAAGAGTATAAGTGAAGCTATCACAAAAGGGTGAAATGAGTAAAAGTAAGTTTCGTCATATCTTTTGATTTCCGGAGTTCAAGAGATTTGGAGAAAATCTTCGTAATAAGATTTGATTCTTCGGTAATTAAGGAATTTAGGATCCTCTTTGGTTAAATGCGATAATCTGTCTCGATTGTTCTGTCGGATATTTCACTATAAATTCACCCTTTTCATTTCCTTGTTTCCACACTCCCACCTTCTATACTTCCTTTCATACTTCTAAAACATTCGTCAATATGCTCCATCCGGTTCTAATTCTTGATATACTCCTAAATTTTATATCCGTCATTCTTCTCTTTCATCTACCACCGGAGGATTTTATTTACTTTTACTATTACCTTGGAGTTATAGTGTTTTTAATTCTCCCGTGTCTTTACGTTGCAATACGTATTGATATACACGGTTTGTAATTTCTGGGTTGTTGTTGGGTTTTATATCTTCCCTTACATTTCGATGTCTCTGCTTCTGTCTTTCTATAATCATTGACATCTACAGTTAATGATCCTCTTGGTTTGATTTATACCCCCTTTCTATTTCGAAGTTTCATGTTTTTGTTTTCTTTTCGCAAGTAATAGTCCAGAATTCGTAGGTATGGAGTTTCGAATGAATATGGCTAATGTTCTAAGAGAGAAGTTGTAATGGCACAATCTTGATTGGTTAAATTACCAGAATTCAAGGGAAAAGATAGAACTATCAAGAAATTATGTTCTTGATATGTTTATATATTATATAGAATGTAAGAGTCCTGTAACATGGCACATGATGATGGTACTGTGAATCATCACGTTTCATTAGAAACTCAGCATGACTTACTGTAATATAATCACGTTGATCAAGTGTCATTATATTATACTAATTCATGCATCAATTTCCAACACTACTTCAAAATAATTCATAATTCCAACTCTAAGTTTTCAGAGATTTAGAAACTAAAACAGTTTTCTTTTATGATATAACACAGATAGCGCGGAGAGATAATTAATATCGGACAAGAATATTTATGAAAATATCTTCAGAAATATTGAGGATATTTATAATGAAAGCTACGATGATATCTTAGAATTTCTAATATCGATGGATGATGATGAAGATTTGTTCGTAAAAGTGTAGAGTCGGGAGCAAGGTAGTTGTTAATGACTTAAGCAGATACTGAATCATTTGGATTCTTTGAAGGCAGGTTTAATCTTTGTGATTTATCCACAGCCTCCTCCACGGTTTCCTCAATTCGTTTTCCAATTCTAACTTTTCTAAGCTTTGCCAACATACTATTCTTTATCATCAAAATTTTGACGGTTAAGGTCGTTTACAGTTGTCTACAGTTTTTGCTGCTTCATTCAGCTTTTTCAAAATTTGAAAAACTGATTCGTAGACTGGGTGATTTTCAGAACTTCATAATGGAAGATCCTAATTCTAAGAGATATATGTTATATGTATACATATAACTGTTGATATAGAAATGCTGCGAGATTCAAAATACTGATTGCTGATTCCCGGTGATTAGTATGTCAATTCTCGTTACAAGATACAGGTGAATACATGATAGGGTTTCAATGAGTATAATGATTTTTCGAAAAGTCAAAGATCAATGAAGTTGTTGTTAAGTTTACTCCTAATGTGGTGAAATATAAAAGGTTCCCCGGTAATAATGATGGAAAGGGTAATCGTGTATATCAGGGTTATAATAGAGTTACTCTAGAAGAAAAGTCGAAGTTGTATTGTTGGAGCCGTGAAAAAATTTGCTACTTTGAAAGGGATTACCAAGTTATTATGCGTAATAATAATGCTTACAGGATCTGATACGGATTCGTGTTAAACTTTTACTTAGTTTCTGAGAGTTTTCCAGGTGCATGATTATTGCTTAATTCTTTCTTCTCGTTGTAACAACCCAACCCGTTAACCAACCAATAACGCAGAAGAAAAAACAAATATTTTGCTGGTACAACACATGGCGCGGCGCGCCATATGGCCGCGCGGCGCGCCAAAGTGGCCTGTCCAAAAAGTCATGAAATGCGAAAATGTTTGACCACTTCCCGACGTATTTAGACTAAATGCTTTTAACCATACATTAATATATGTAGAACTAACACGTTCCATTAATAAAATTAGTTTTACGAAGACCGGGCCCACATTGGCCGTTTTACGACTTTCGAGCATGATTTGTAATACAAAATTAAGGTCGAGCATGGCGATTGGGGATACGCTACCCAATCCTAATCAATCCAAAAGCAAGCCTTCTAAAGCAACTACGCGAGTCCACTAGTCCCCGCTTACCCGAGCCTCCGCATCCATGCAATCTATAAAAAGTCAACAACGAGAGGGTAAGCTAACGCTTAGTGAGTGAAAATATACTACATACATATATATGTATAAAATGGACACGCCACAATAATAATCAAATAGCGCATACCGAAGCATCCAAGTATAAGGCAAGCTAAACCTAGCATACCGTACGTTCACTAAGCACAAGCTAACAACACCAACAATATAGTAAGTTCGCAAACAACGTTGCGAACAATGCCAATAAGCTACAACCAGAAGGTTAGCTACATCACGTCAATACAACATTATACGTATACAATATATATATAACAATGCGTAAAACTCCCAAGGTTAACCATAACGCTATGGTGCTACCGGCTCGTGGTTCACACCATACGCAAATGAGTCATACTCTTTTATAGTGCTACCGGCTCGTGGTTCACACTCGATGCTACCGGCTCGTGGTTCACATCAATTATTTTATAGTGCTACCGGCATGTGGTTCACACTCGATGCTACCGGCTCGTGGTTCACATCAATTATTTTATAGTGCTACCGGCTCGTGGTTCACACTCGATGCTACCGGCTCGTGGTTCACATCAATTATTTTATAGTGCTACCGGCTCGTGGTTCACACTCGATGCTACCGGCTCGTGGTTCACATCAATTATTTTATAGTGCTACCGGCTCGTGGTTCACACTCGATGCTACCGGCTCGTGGTTCACATCCTATCACACACACACATTATGGCACTACCGGCTCGATGGTTCATACCATAACATTCACAAATAAATACGCCATATACACATACGTATAATTATTCCACTCACAATACTACCCTTCGCCATTGGGGTTATATCTAAGTCCGCATCACAATATTAACCCTTCGCCATTGGGGTTATATAATCCACATCATACCGCGTGTGATAATGTACACACGAATTGTGTACCCCGCCAAAGGTGGCCAACCAAAACGCACAACCGTGCCAATTGGACCTATACACAAGTCCATCAAATCCACCTATATGTGAAGTGAGCTCTATAACCAAGAAACACTTCAACCCAACCCGCACCCATCCTACACATACATATGCACATAGGATATTAACACTCACCTTGTCGCCTTGATGAATGCTTCCAAATAAACCGCCACGCGCCAATGGAAAGTACCTATTCCATTATCACAAATACAATAACACGATTAGGGTTGACTTACAACCCAACCCATATGACACTTAGTGCAATTTCGACCCAAATGCACTTCCAAGTACAAACCGCGCCCAAAATTAACCAATAATCACTAACACAAGTGAAAATGGTCTTAATACGCTAATTAAACCCGATCATAGGTGTTAAACACCTATCTTGCCCAAAAAGACACTTAAACCCTAATTTGACCCATAAGAAGTCAATATCACGCCATTAGCAAGTTTTGACACCAAAACATATTTAACTCGGTTCTATGCTTCAACTTAATCCATTTTAAGTTTATAAACCTTATTAAATCGACAATTGGGTCATAACCGTCACCAAACCCTAATTTTGACCCATAGTCAAAATTAGTCAATCAACTAACCCTAAATAGGTTCCAATACTTCCATAATCACTAAACCTAGTGATTAAACCCAATTACAAGTCCTAACCATGGCCAATTAGTTCACCAACACAAAATCCACCAACAATAACAATAAACCCGATTACTAGCATCCACAAACTCAATTCAAGAGTTTGAATGGGTTTATTAACAATTTAAGTTCAAACCCTAACTTGAATATCAAATCACTAAGATGAAATTTGGAGTTAGAACTTACCAATACCGCCAAAATGATGCCATTGACGAGTAGAACAACTTTAATACCCGAGGTTTGACCCGAAACACCCTTCTTCTTCTCCAATTGGAGCTCTCTCTCTCTAAAGCTCTACTCTCACTCTAGGGTTTGAAGATGAGAGTGTTTGATGAGTGAAAATGTGATCCAAACTGATCAAAGGATCAGTTTTGATGACCCCAAACCGACCCCAAGTGAAAAGACCAAAGTACCCTTCATTTAGACCTTTTAAAAAGGCTGAAAATTGCATCAGACGGGTTCGGCGCGCCGCGCCGAAAGGTGGAGCGCCGCTCCAACCTTCAGGTCAGTTTTCAGTTTCTTGTTTTGGCCATAACTTTTTGACCGTCGCTCCGTTTTCGATGAATCAAATATCGTTGGAAACGTGATAAGATTTCCTTTCCAATGGTAAGGCTTTGGAACATCAACACAAACTTTATTTGGGGTTGAAAGGATACGTACACACCTTGTCACTTCAAACAACGTCCAGTTTCCTTCGGCGTCCGAGCAAGCAACACGTAAACTTCATACACGCATCGTACACCATAAATACATTATGTACAATAAATATTTGGGTCTTACAACTCTCCCCCACTTAAACTCGATCACGTCCTCGTGATCTTCTCCACTTAACCAATCCGGACCTACTCAACGATCCTCACTCAAGTCCCAATACGAACTTTCTTAGACAATTCTTCCCAACAGATCACTTTTAACAACTAAAATCGTCAACCGTGATTTATCAAAACCACAATCCGAGCACTAAAACCTGCTCAATTTCCCATATCGGGAAAAACTCAACCAACCTCGTACCGAGATATAAATTCCTTAGCGTACCTTTACCACGGACAATGCTAAAAGTGACCAAGTCTCAACCTAAAGTCAACAATCCGAACGTTGAAGATCGAACCACATGAATCCTCACGGATTACTCTTACCACTAAACATCCTTTGTAGTGCGCAATACAACCAATACGCCACTATCCTAACATCATAAGCAACGACTAAAACCAAAAGCGCCCAAAACGACTATGGCAACGCTAATCCTAAGGTGTCCAAAATAGACTATTGTCACACCCGTAACAACACGTGAGCGAAACACGGCTATCGCAATCACTAATCACACAACATGGTCCTCACGATCCCACCATCGGTGTATAAAACAACCAATAGATCACTCAACACCGGATGAAGTCAGCGGACCCCGAAGGTCATGCTCCACCAATCAAAAATACTATGATGAAGTCAGCGGACCCCGAAGGTCATGCTTCACCAATCACATACGTACTTTTGGCCTCGAACAACGAGTAGTGCAACATCGCACTCTGTTACACTATAGTGAACCCTAACGGATACCACTAACCATCCACACAATCGAGCAAGAACCACCTATATCAAACATAGGTACAAAACAATAATTCTCTAAAAGAGAATCCGACACACACATCCCTTAACCGAGGGATTTCACCTTGCTTACCAAACACGTCCATTATCTCTCAACGAGATTTACCACATTACCACCTTAGTGATAATTCAAATCCAAAATCATAAGTACAATTTAACCGAAATTGTACTCTACCGCAATCGACCAAATCTAGGTCCCGACACAAGTTTCGGTTTACTAAAACATTGTCCAAAATCTCACACTAAAACCTCCTCGTGCGGGAGTGTAACTCCTCTACTTGGAATTACGTTCCATAACCGCATCTCGTACACCAGTACAATGCTACCAAAGGTAGACTTTACCAATAATTGGGTTCGCACGGCCCATCACCATGTCTTGCTCCAACTTTGAGCATACCAAGGATCCTAACCTATCCTTGAACATTTCGAACGAAAAGTGTACCACAAATTACACGAACTATACACTCGCAATCATCCAATTGCTTTAGTTTGTCGAATTTCACCCGATCACTCATGAACCTAAGGGTTTCACTTCGGTACCCTGAGTACAATGTAACCGCAACACAATCGGAGTCGAACACCACGCTAGTAGGTATAAAAAAGGCACCTAATGTCGCGTCACGTAGAATCCTTTAACAACATACATCGAGATCCAAAACACTTGATTTCTCGGGTTTCATCCCACCCGTCGAACCTCATGGTTCATCAACTTCAACACGAGAGCGAACACGCTCTAACATCCGAACACCAAAACTCATTTCCATGACTTGGTAGAGACATTTCCCAAATACTAAGGAATGCTTGGTTACGCCAAGTCTTACGCCCTTCGCCCGACAATCCAAAGTCACCATAGGGTACTTCCATTAGGAATGTCACCCATATCAATAACATGCACAACACAATTGAGACCTTAAGGGTCTCACTCGAACGAGCTAAACAACCCGATACCAACCAAAATGCCTAAGCACCCAAGGATTCACACCATAGAGTCAAGGCACAACACACCACTTATACGCTCTGCTGAGAGCAAACCGGAACCATAAACGTAAACCGCCCGCTTGCTACAAATTATCTCCAACGGAGAATAAAGTTTAGCTAAGACTTACGCATATACCGCATGTTATTACAAATGAATGACATATGATTTCGTACTAAAAGTACCTGATGTAGCGCTGTTGGGCTTCCGTGCTCCACTTCCCATCATATATTCGCGCTCTAACCTCCTGACCCGATCGTCATGCGATTCGGAACACTCTGACTTCCGGTGTCCCTCCATTCAGCAAATGAAACATCTGATTGTACCTAAAGGCACCACCGTACAATCTTGTGCCAAATGACCCCGTTCCCCATACTTAAAGCACGTAAGCTTGTAACCCTTCTTACTCTTCTTCTTCACATTCTCGACACCTTCAGGCGTACTTCGTGCCCTCTTACCATGAGCACCATGTAATCCTAACCTTGCAAGTACATCTTCATCATCGCTACCTCGAGGTTTGGGAAACCTCTTTTCAAACTCTTCCTTTACAACTTTAGTCACTTGGTATCGGACCACTTTCGTCATTTGTCCTTCGACCAACTCCTTGGTTACTTCTCTAACTCTGCCGGTGAAAATCGAGACATATCGTTCAAACACAGCCTCAATCTTTAACGTTAACTCATCCTTCCCTTTGTGAATAGGCTCACTCGTTCTGCATCCATCTTCCGTTTTCATTCTAAGGAATGCAAACGATTAGATCACGAACGTATAAACCACACGCACAACACCGTCCCATCTTGCTAAACACTCGTCGTACATCACTTACTAGACACGATTTGCACCCGTAATAAGGTTTGCAAGTCCTTATTATGCATACACGCCGTATCGGCTCGTTAGTACAACAACCGCCTCGCTCGATGATATATGCAACCGCAACATAAACAAAGCACAAACAAAATCCTACGCGATATAAACACACTCGAGAATTATTATCACATCACAATAATATATTAATAATATCCGCATTACTAATATACAAGTTAGTCAATCTATAAACAAGGCACTAACTAAATCCATTCCGACCCGTAATCCTACAAGTCCCGCAACAATTAAGCACACACACAAATCTAAGTCTAGGCACCTATCTCAAGTCACCTAAATCCCTTAGACCATGCTCTGATACCACTTGTAACAACCCAACCCGTTAACCAACCAATAACGCAGAAAAAAAAAATATTTTGCTGGTACAGCACATGGCGCGGCGCGCCATATGGCCGCGCGGCGCGCCAAAGTGGCCTGTCCAAAAAGTCATGAAATGCGAAAATGTTTGACCACTTCCCGACGTATTTAGACAAAATGATTTTAACCATACATTAATATATGTAGAACTAACACGTTCCATTAATAAAATTAGTTTTACGAAGACCGGGCCCACATTGGCCGTTTTACGACTTTCGTACAAAAATACAAGTTTTCAACCACATGATTTGTAATACAAAATTAAGGTCGAGCAAGGCGATTGGGGATACGCTACCCAATCCTAATCAATCCAAAAGCAAGCCTTCTAAAGCAACTACGCGAGTCCACTAGTCCCCGCTTACCCGAGCCTCCGCATCCATGCAATCTATAAAAAGTCAACAACGAGAGGGTAAGCTAACGCTTAGTAAGTGAAAATATACTACATACATATATATGTATAAAATGGACACGCCACAATAATAATCAAATAGCGCATACCGAAGCATCCAAGTATAAGGCAAGCTAAACCTAGCATACCGTACGTTCACTAAGCACAAGCTAACAACACCAACAATATAGTAAGTTCGCAAACAACGTTGCGAACAATGCCAATAAGCTACAACCAGAAGGTTAGCTACATCACGTCAATACAACATTATACGTATACAATATATATATAACAACGCGTAAAACTTCCAAGGTTAACCATAACGCTATGGTGCTACCGGCTCGTGGTTCACACCATACGCAATTGAGTCATACTCTTTTATAGTGCTACCGACTCGTGGTTCACACTCGATGCTACCGGCTCGTGGTTCACATCAATTATTTTATAGTGCTACCGGCACGTGGTTCACACTCGATGCTACCGGCTCGTGGTTCACATCAATTATTTTATAGTGCTACCGGCTCGTGGTTCACACTCGATGCTACCGGCTCGTGGTTCACATCAATTATTTTATAGTGCTACCGGCTCGTGGTTCACACTCGATGCTATCTGCTCGTGGTTCACATCAATTATTTTATAGTGCTACCGGCTCGTGGTTCACACTCGATGCTACCGGCTCGTGGTTCACATCCTATCACACACACACACATTATGGCACTACCGGCTCGATGGTTCATACCATAACATTCTCAAATAAATACGCCATATACACATACGTATAATTATTCCACTCACAATACTACCCTTCGCCATTGGGGTTATATCTAAGTCCGCATCACAATATTAACCCTTCGCCATTGGGGTTATATAATCCACATCATACCGCGTGTGATAATGTACACACAAATTGTGTACCCCGCCAAAGGTGGCCAACCAAAACGCACAACTGTGCCAATTGGACCTATACACAAGTCCATCAAATCCACCTATATGTGAAGTGAGCTCTATAACCAAGAAACACTTCAACCCGACCCGCACCCATCCTACACATACATATGCACATAGGATATTAACACTCACCTTGTCGCCTTGATGAATGCTTCCAAATAAACCGCCACGCGCCAATGGAAAGTACCTATTCCATTATCACAAATACAATAACACGATTAGGGTTGACTTACAACCCAACCCATATGACACTTAGTGTAATTTCGACCCAAATGCACTTCCAAGTACAAACCGCGCCCAAAATTAACCAATAATCACTAACACAAGTGAAAATGGTCTTAATACGCTAATTAAACCCGATCATAGGTGTTAAACACCTATCTTGCCCAAAAAGACACTTAAACCCTAATTTGACCCATAAGAAGTCAATATCACGCCATTAGCAAGTTTTGACACCAAAACATATTTAACTCGGTTCTATGCTTCAACTTAATCCATTTTAAGTTTATAAACCTTATTAAATCGACAATTGGGTCATAACCATCACCAAACCCTAATTTTGACCCATAGTCAAAATTAGTCAACCAACTAACCCTAAATGGGTTCCAATACTTCCATAATCACTAAACCTAGTGATTAAACCCAATTACAAGTCCTAACCATGGCCAATTAGTTCACCAACACAAAATCCACCAACAATAACAATAAACCCGATTACTAGCATCCACAAACTCAATTCAAGAGTTTGAATGGGTTTATTAACAATTTAAGTTCAAACCCTAACTTGAATATCAAATCACTAAGATGAAATTCGGAGTTAGAACTTACCAATACCGCCAAAATGATGCCGTTGACGAGTAGAACAACTTTAATACCCGAGGTTTGACCCGAAACAACCTTCTTCTTCTTCTCCAATTGGAGCTCTCTCTCTCTCTCTAAAGCTCTACTCTCACTCTAGGGTTTGAAGATGAGAGTGTTTGATGAGTAAAAATGTGATCCAAACTGATCAAAGGATCAGTTTTGATGACCCCAAACCGACCCCAAGTGAAAAGACCAAAGTACCCTTCATTTAGACCTTTTAAAAAGGCTAAAAATTGCATCAGACGGGTTCGGCGCGCCGCGCCGAAAGGTGGAGCGCCGCTCCATCCTTCAGTTCAGTTTTCAGTTTCTTGTTTTGGCCATAACTTTTTGACCGTAGCTCCGTTTTCGATGAATCAAATATCGTTGGAAACGTGATAAGATTTCCTTTCCAATGGTAAGGCTTTGGAACATCAACACAAACTTTATTTGGGGTTGAAAGGATACGTACACACCTTGTCACTTCAGACAACGTCCAGTTTCCTTCGGCGTCCGAGCAAGCAACACGTAAACTTCATACACGCATCGTACACCATAAATACATTATGTGCAATAAATATTTGGGTCTTACACTCGTAGATAAAGTGTGGTTAGTTCATCCTTTCGATTGAGGTGTTTTTAAGAATCAAGAAAGGTTTGAACGCAGATTGTAATTGTCAAGATACAAATGAGGTTTAAGATGAAATCAAGTGGCAAACTTAAAGAAATGTTTAGTTTCATATGTTACAATCAATATTTTAATTCATTTTAATTGTCCAATGTTAGTAGTCCACAGTTAGTAGTTCAATAATTTATATATATGTCGTGACCCATTGTATATTCAATAATTAATATATTATATTCGAATTAATTAATACATGTCGTGACCCATTGTATACATGTCCCAGACTCGATCACAACTCAAAGTATATATATTATTTAGAATCAACCTCGACCCTTTATATGCTAACTCGAGCATTACCGCGATATAGAGTGACTTACGGTTATTCTAAATAATATATATATATGACGTCAATATGATATGTCAAAACATTGTATATGTGTCCCGATTTATCTGACGATATTTAAAGTGCGTAAAATAAATAACAGAAATTAAATGACGATAAATAAAATTGCGAGAATTAAAATTGCGATAAATAAATTGCGATAATTAAATTGCGATAATTAAAATGTAACAGGGAATTAGGAACAGTTAGCTGAGAACAGTTAGCTAGGAATAGTTAGCGTGGATTCTTAACAGAATTTCTCATAGGTAATTTGCTTGTTTCTAACAAATTTTATTTTGTCCAATGTTTTCTTCATTATGCCACTTGTTGGATTCTGATAGGTCAAAATCCAAATATGAAATCGAATGAAAATAGTTATTCTGCGATGAACGAATACGTATATCTTCGGATGTAAGTAGGATAGTAAATGACTGTTGAATCGAATTGGAAGAATGTACAGTGTATCTTATTAATGTGAAATCTAAATATTCCTCGGGTATTACCTAAGCATTAAAATATTTTCACCATTAACAGTTTGTACAAAAGAATTTTTAATTACAATCTTTATGAAAATATATATACATATATATTTTCTTCAGATATAATCATGGATTTAATGAGTTAATATGATATTAAACTCATTTGGTTTTCGGTTGGAACTAGAATGAATAATCTCTAAAACTATAGAGATTACATAATCGCCATGTCGAACGAAGATAAATGAGGTAGAAGGATATGTAGAACGAAGATCATACTTAAAGTACAGATGGTGATATTGAGGCTTGTGATGTTGAGGCTTATGTTATTAGTGGTACTGGTGCCGATGTTGGTGGTACTGTTGGTGCCGGTGATGTTGCTGAAGCTGGTACGTTTTGCACCATATTCTCCAAATTGATTATTCGAGTGTGAAGCTCGTTGACTTCTTCCATTATTCCGGAATGATTGTCGGTCGGAACAAGCGGATGAATAAGGTTGAGAATTTTGGATATCATATAATCATTGCGAGATATCCGGGAAATGAGGGTGAATATCGTGTTTCAGACGGGTTCGCCGGTAAGTGCTTCAGGTTCTTCACCAAGAGGGAAAGTCGGTGGATGGAAAGGATCGCTTTCTTCTTGTATTCATTGATTTAGTCGACTACGAACGCATCCTCATTTCATCCAAAATATGTGATGGCTAATTGGTTGATACATTCTGGTTACACTGCTTTTGGAGCTTAGGTGAATATCCATATAGGAATAGCGGTCGGAATAGCGGTCGGAATAACTATCGGAATAGCTTATCAGAATCTGAGGGACTCGAACTGGTTGAGGGATCCATCTTGTATGATCAAGGAATTAATTTTTGATATGATATAGTTTATAGGACTTAGATTGATATTCCAAAATCCCATAAGTTACGGAGGATTCTTCAGAACTGTCAGGCAAAGTTTACAGTAATAGAAACGCTATGATATGAATTTGTCTATACATTATCAATGCAATAAGTGCAGTAAGACGTGTCTAGACTTAAGAATGATAAGCAAGTGATTCCCTAAGAATGATAAGCAGGTAACTTTCAACACGAAATGATAAGCAAAACTTTTGACATGCAGACACGGTCGAAGTCCAGACTCACTAATGCATCTTAACAACTATCAGTTAGACACACTAATGCAAGACCTGGTTTGCTAAGATCACTGCTCTGATACCACATGAGACGACCCGTCCTAATCCATAAGGACGAATACAATAACATATGATTACATTGCGAGGTATCTGACCTCTAAATGATATATTTTACAAACATTGCATTCGTTTTTAAAGACAAACTTTCAATACATCGAAAGTTAACAGGCATGCTTACCATTTCATATTATATCAACTATCAATGACTTAATAATAATCTTGTTAACTCAACGACTCGAATGAAACGTCTTTTGAAATATGCCATGAATGACTCCAAGTAATATCTTTAAAATGAGCAAATGCACAGTGGGAGATTTCTTTACTACCTGAGAATAAACATGCTTAAAAGTGTCAACCAAAAGGTTGGTGAGTTCGTTAGTTTATCATAATCAATCATTTCCAATCATATAATAGACCACAAGATACTCATATTTTGACCACAAGAACACCGGATAGGAATGCAAAACAATCTCACCAACGGTAGCTAATGCAGCGTGCAATGCAAAACTATCTCACCGATGGTAGCTAATGCAACCAAGATACAAAACAATCTAACCAACGATAGCTAATGCAGCGTGCAATGCAAAACTATCTCACCAATGGTAGCTAATATAACTAAGATGCAAAACAATTTCACCAACGGTAGCTAATGTTGCGTGCAATGCAAAACTATTTCACCGATGGTAGCTAATGCAACCAAGATACAAAACAATTTCACCAACGGTAGCTAATGATGCGTGCAATGCAAAACTATCTCACTGATGGTAGCTAATACAACTAAGATGCAAAACAATCTCCCCAACGGTAGCTAATGCTACGTGCAATTCAAAACTATCTCATCGATGGTAGTTAATGCAACCAAGATACAAAACAATTTCACCAACGGTAGCTAATGCTGCGTGCAATACAAAACTATCTCACCGATGGTAGCTAATACAACTAAGATGCAAAACAATCTCACTAACGGTAGCTAATGCTGCGTGCAATGGAAAACTATCTCACCGACGGTAGCTAATGCAACCAAGATACAAAACAATTTCACCAACGGTAGCTAATGCTGCGTGCAATTCAAAACTATCTCACCGATGGTAGCTAATACAACTAAGATGCAAAACAATCTCACCAACGGTAGCTAATGCTGTGTGAAATGCAAAACTATCTCACTGATGGTACCTAATGAAATCTTTATAGAAATCGAACCACTGAATCCAAATAATTCTATCATAGAATGTAGTTTTGAATATTTGTGTCTATTTCGTCAAACATTTATAATGCAGTTCATGTATTCTCAGCTCAAAAATATATCTCAAAAGCATTTAATAAAATAGTTATAAAAACAGCGCATGTATTCTCAGTCCCAAAAATGTAAAGTGTAAAAGAGAATCAAATGAACTCACAATATTGTATTTCGTAATAATTATGCATATGATGGCATTAAACAAGTGCAAGGTTGACCTCGGATTCACGAACCTATATCATTTATATATATATATATATATATATATATATATATATATATATATATATATATATATATATATATATATATATATATATATATATATATATATATATATATATATATATATATATATATATATATATATATATATATATCTATATATATATATATTAACACATATAATTGTATTCGAACAAATTTATATATATATATATATATATATATATATATATATATATATATATATATATATATATATATATTAGTGATAACACTTTTATATTAATAATTTATAGGTTTCATTATTTAATTAAATATATTTATTTTATATATTTTAAATAAGTAAAGTTATTAATATAGGTAAGTTATGGGTATTAAATATATTTTTATATAAATATCATTTATTTGTTAAATTAATAACTGTAATAATACTAGATTAAGGATAATAATAATAATAATAATAATAATAATAATAATAATAATAATAATAATAATAATAATAATAATAATAATAATAATAATAATAATAATAATAATGATAGTAATAATAGTAATAATAAAAATGTTAATCTTTAAAATGATAATTTTAATAGTAACTTTAATAAAATTGTTAATTTTACTAAAAATGACTCTTTTAATAATAATATAGTTGTAATAATAATAATAATAATAATAATAATAATAATAATAATAATAATAATAATAATAATAATGATGCTAGTAGTAAAAATGATAATGATAATAATAGTATAGTTGTAAAAATAATGATTTTTAATAATAACAATACAAATAATGATAATAATAATGTTATTAATAATAATAATACTTATAATAATAATAATGATAATAAAGATAATAATACTTAATACTTAATAATAATAATAATAATAATAATAATAATAATAATAATAATAATAATAATAACAATAATAATAATCATAATTATAATTGTAACCATAATCATAATAATAATAATAAATTATACTTAATACTTATATTAGTAATAATGATAATAATAATAATAGTTATAATACTAATAGTAATAACAATAACAATACTAATAATAATAATAATAATAATAATAATAATAATAATAATAATAATAATAATAATAATAATAATAATAATAATAATAATAATAATAATAATAATAATAATAATAATAATATCAATAATAATAGAATACTACCTCAAAGTAAAAGGACCTTAAAAAATATAATGCCTCATCCCAGGCTCGAACCCGCGACCCTTCGCTTAATCACAAACCTCCCTAACCATCTGATCTGTCTCGTTTTTGTGTTATAATTTCTAACTTAAATCCATATAACCCGTTTCTGTTTCGTTTATCTCTTTCTTCACAAAGCCAAATCATATAGCCCAACCTACTAACAAAATAAGCCCACTAGTTCTACAACAAACCCATTTATTGGTACGTGCCATAATGGTATTAAAACAGGATCGATAAGCAGCCTCTTTTATTGGGGTTTCTTGTCTTCAAGGAATTATGGAAACAGAAACAACAATCGCTTCATCATCGGTTATCTCTATCATCATTCTAACCTAAATTATCATCGTGATTTCCTTCTTGTAACGTTATCTTCTCTACTAGATTCAAACCGTACAGTGATTTAACATAAACCCAGAACTGTAGCAGTTGTGATTGTTTTTAACGGTGGTGATTTGGATTGTGGAACAGCGAGATGAAACAGGTAACGTATAGCAGGAGCTAAGTAGTGGTGATTGACGGTTTTGGTGTTGGGTTTTACGGTAGAAAACAAAAAACATAAAGTATATCGTAGTAAAAGTTAACGAGTGTATCAACAGTTTGGTCATGGTGATCTTGGTGTTTCACGATAGAGATAAACAAACAGATGATGTAGTAGTAGTTTGCAGTTTTGTGGTGGTGATTCTAGTGGATTTCACGAAGAAGAAGAAGAGAGAGAGAGAAGAGATATAGAAAGAGGAAATTGATGGTGGTGATGGACTGTGGTGATGACGAGTTGTATAGGGTGGTGATGGTCGACAGTTAGTGGTATACTATGGTGGTGACGGTTTTCTACAGGTTATAATGTTTTCCTAGGTGATCGCTACATGGTGGGTTTTCGTTTGTTTGATGAACCGAAGGTGGTGGTTACGGTTGATGATGGTGATTTATAAAAGTGGCTGTGGGTTTGGTGAGGGTGATGGTTTACAGCAGCTACAAGGGATTGTTGCGGTGGTTTCATGATGATGATCAAGGTGATGGTGGTATTCGACTTTAAATGGAAAACTAAAATGAATAAGCTATAAAGGTGATGATGGTGAGGTTGTTAAGTTATGGTGGTTCTCGGTGGTGGACGGTGGAATACTGTGGTGGTCAGTTGTCAAGGTGGAAGAGAGTATGGTTGTCGGTTGTTAGAATTGTGTAAGTGTGTGTGTGTAAATATGAATCAAGCATGTATGCATATTATATATATTATAAGTTTAAAGTGCAGAGAAAAGATACACAGTAATATGTAATCAACATTTAAACACAGTTTGAAATAGTAATTGCACAGTTCAGCAGCCATGATTTTGGATTCATCTACCGACAGTTTTCATGGATTGCTAAATCATGGTCCGTTAGTAATCAGTGGCAGAATAAAAAGTCTTCGAAAAAATCCCATATTTTTAAATTAAATAGTTTTATTTATTTTGGTCATTATGGTATAAAATTTGATCATTAATTTATTAAATAAAAATTACATCAACTGTCCCTTTCAATTATGGGTAAAATATAAAAAAAGTGTTAAAATTTAATAACTAGTTCCTAAATACATTTTTAGTAAGCCTAAAATTTATAGAACTCATTTTCGAATCACCGTTTATTTTAAAATCATATAAGTTTGAATTTAACTTACTTAATATCAATCGGGACATCAAATGAGTATTAAAATCATTTAATATTTATTTTTAATATACTTTATTTATATATATAGATATATTATAAATAATAATTATTATAATATCCTATTTTTATTTTATTTTACATAATTAAATTTTAATAGCAATAACATATAATAATATATACACACACACATATCTATTTACAATTAATTGTTCGTGAATCGTCGAAATTGGTCGAAGATAATTGAATACGTGAACATAGTTCCAAAATTTTTGAGACTCAACATTATAGACTTTGCTTATTGTGTCAGAAACATATAAAGATCAAGTTTAAATTTGGTCAAAAATTTCCGGGTCATCACATTATGGAATAATTTATATCGTGGATTTAATTAATTATTGGTTAAATAATTAATTAAGTTATGTTACATTTTATAAAATGGGTTTTATAAATAAAGTGTAGTATAAAATGGGTTCCTTGTAACAGCCCCGAGATTTAATTAATTATTGGTTAAATAATTAATTAAGTTATGTTACATTTAATTAATTATTGGTTAAATACAATAATCCCTAGAGCATAGTAGAAGTAAAAACATTCTTCTGGTGGAAGATTGAAAAGAAGAATGACAGATACAATAACCAGAAAATATCAAGAATCAGAACTGGATTTAGTATTTTCACAATATTTTGGAAGTATGAATTAAGAAAGAAAATATAGGAGGGATAAAAATTATGAAACGAAAGGAGTAAACTTATAGCGAAATATCAGGCATAGCAATCGAGGTAAATGATCACATTTAATTAAAGAGGATCCTAATTTCCTTAATTACTGAAGAATCAAATCTTATATAGATCACGGAGATTTTCTTTAAATTCCTTAAAATTCGGAAATAAACCATGACTACGTCAACAATTAAGACGAATCTTTACTTTCCTCATTTCAATCTTTTGTGATAGCTTCACTCCTAAGCTTCACACAACTGAAACGTTTTATCTATATTAATCAATAATGATAAAAGTCTACTTTGTCAACTCTTAATCGTCATCAAAACATTCTTATTGTTAGCCATGACAATCTCACTCAAATTTCGGGACGAAATTTCTTTAACGGTTAGGTACTGTGACGACCCGGAGAATTTCGTTTAATTTTAAATCAAACTCTCGATACGATTAAACATTTTTGACACGATAAGAAAAGTCTGTTAGGTTGAGTCTCAAAAATTTTGAATTATTTCATATATTAAATTGACCTTCGTCTGTTCCCGACGATTCACGAACAATTAATTGTAAATAGATATGTATGTATATATATGTGTGTATATATATATATATATATATATATATATATATATATATATATATATATATATATATATATATATATATAATTCGAAATATAATTTGAAATATTATATTATTTAGTTATTAGAATTTATTTTGTAAAATAAAATAATATAAGATATAATAAAATTTATTATTAAAATGAATCTATATATAAATATAAAAGTATATTGAATATAAATGATTTCGAGCTTAATTAGTAAACATCAGTAATACTCGGTTGACATTTCTTTAGTGTTCATATAGATCTAATACAAGTTTATGAAGATTTAAAATAAAAGTTGAACTGTAAATCGATTACGAAGATTTTAGGTTTGATAAAAATATTTTTACCTTTTCAGTTTAAATTTTAGCACTCCGTACATATTATTTGGAATAGAAAATAAATAGTTAACGAACCTTTTTGATCAGGTTTCAAACAGTTAATGATTGAAATAATTAAATATATTTAAGCTAAAAATTTTGGGATTTTAAGATCACTTATATATACTAACTGTTTAGCAATGGACACGATATACTACTCTGGGAAAATAGTGTCAGTAGCAAACATCCAAATTATATCCACGGGTTGTTATGTGATGCTTTTCTTTTAAATTCTTTTCAACTCTTTTCTTTACATATATACATACAAACGAAGCATGTAGAGGATCAAGCTCAATCTCTCATCTTCTATCATTGCAACCGCCATCGAACCACTAGTTACTACCACCGACTACCAAACACTGAGAAGCACCACCACTGTTGAACACTCTGCACAACCGAGAACACCATCATCCTGAAACCATTAACCTTATGCCATCATAAACCACTTATCAAACCCATTTAACATTCATGATAACCGCCACCATCCTTAATCTACCATCAAACCGCCCATCTTAGTTCTTTTTCTGTTTCATGTCCATCAATAAACTGCCACCACCCTCGTTGTATCTCTCCTCTCTCCTCTCTCTCATCCCTTTTCGATCACCACCCATGTCAACCATTATCAAACAAACCAACATCACATCATTGTGAATCATTACAGCTGCTATACTTCCTGGGTTTCATTGGAAACAAACAAAAACCAAATAGCTCGCGACATATTTCTTTTCTTTTTCTTCTTCGTTAAATCAACACCCTTTTTACACACTGCTATGTTCCTGTTTCCTGTATCTACTCGAACACCACAACCACCACACCAAATCATCACCATCATCTTTAACCAACCCACCCTTTGTAAAATTGCTACTGTTACGCCCTTCTGTTTTCACCTATTCCTGCTGCTATTCTGTCGAGTCAAAACAAGAACCAAACTGACTCGTTTTTTTGTTGTTATTTATGTTTGTTGTTCGATCAACCACATCATTACACCACCTTCATTTAAACCACCACTTACTTGTGAATTTGGTCATTGTATCGTTGCAACAGGCTGCTGCTACAACCATTGAATCACCACCACCGAGACACCTCAAACCACCTGCAACACCCATTTAATTTTACGGTGTAGCTGCTACTGCTACAACAGTTTTTTTATAATTTTTTGCCACCCCACTGATACAGCTACTATGCTGACTATTTTCTTCTGCTACTTCGCTATTCCATTCCTATATCTATATTTTATTAAAAGATGATGAAAACGTGAGGAGCTGTAAAGTCGATACTACTTGTAAAGTATTATCAATTTTACCGGTCACCTGTCTAATATAATTATGATAATGGATATTGGATGATGAAGTGATGATGATGAAATCATGATGAGTGTATGCGTATTTTTTTATGTATCTGACATTCGAATTCACGTTACAAGACCAGGAAACCCTCGAATGGTAACTGAATCAGCTGTCTCGTATTTTTGGTGCAGTATGGGCCGAAGCCCATTAGACTATTATTTTAAAATCTGTTCTAAACTCGGCCCAATGTTCACTTGGACTATCTATTGTTGTTTGGACCCGTGATACTACAGCTGATAAACGAAGAAGAAGAAGAACAGAAATACGGGTTATATAATATTTACATAGGAGTTATAACAAAAAAAGCTGAGACAGCGTAATGGTTAAGTGTGTTTGTGGGTTAGCGGGAGGTCGCGGGTTCGAGCCTGGGCAGGGGCATTTATTTCTTTAACGGCCTAATACATTAAGGTAGCATTTCTATTATTATTATTATTATTATTATTATTATTATTATTATTATTATTATTATTATTATTATTATTATTATTATTATTTATTATTATTATTATTATTATTATTATTATTATTTATTGTTATTATTATTATTAAAAGTAACATTATTATTAAAAGTTATCATTAAAATTAAAATTATCATTTTAATTAAAAGTATCATCAAAAGTATCATATTATTAAAAGTATCATTATTATTATTATTTTTATCATTATTATTATTATTATTATTATTATTATTATTATTATTATTATTATTATTATTATTATTATTATTATTATTATTATCATTAAACATGATTTTATTATTATTATTAATATTATTATTATTATCATTATTTTTATTTCTAGTATTATCATTATTATAAGTGTCATTATTGTTAATATATTATTAATAATAATAATAATAATAATAATAATAATAATAATAATAATAATATTATTATTATTATTATTATTATTATTATTATTATTATTATTACAAATGAAATGACTAGTATTATTATCAAAAATTAATATTGTCATTATTAAATCTAATTATTATTATTATCAACATTATTTTAGTATTATTAAATTCATTATTTTAACAAACCAAAAGTTATTTATATAAAAATATATCAAATACATATATAATAACTATATAAATATTACATTACTATTTTAAATAAGTAATATATAATTAATATATACGAACGGGTTTGATTATTATTACATGTAAATTATATGTGTTAATATATATACAAATGATATAGGTTCGTGAATCCGAGGCCAACCCTGCATTGTTCGGTTCCGTCGTATGCATATTTTTACTACAAAATATCGTATCGTGTGTTTGTTTGCTCCCTTTTTACTAAATGCTATTGCAATATATATTTTGGGACTAAGAATACATGCACTTTTATAGCTGTTTTACGAAATAACACAAGTACTTAAAAACTACATTCTATGGTTGGATTATGAAGACCGAATATCACCCATTTAGCTTGGTAACCTAAAAATTAGTGTTTATTATAATTGCCACTAATTGACGCGAATTCTAAAGATAGATCTATGGGCACTAACAAGCCCCAGTCAGAGAATTTGAACTGCTTTAGTACTTCGAGGTTTATATTTATACATACAAAAATGATTCTGTTTTGGGGATATTCTAGATGCATTTTCTTAAGGTCGGTTACCAGGTGTTCATCATATGAATGGATTTTATAGCAGTGAGTAGACCTGCACTCTAAAACGAAAATAAAATCTTGTGGTCTATTAAAATATTGAAATGATTGTTTATGATAAATCTATGAACTCACCAATCTTTTGGTTGACACTTTTAAGCATGTTTATTCTCAGGTATTAAAGAAATCTTCCGCTGTGCATTTTCTCATTTTAAAGATATTATTACTTGGAGTCGTTCATGGCATATTTAGGTCAGTACCTCGCAATGGGACCAAATGTTGAAGACTTCGTCCAGGTGGATTAGGACGGGTCGCTTTAGTCAGAATCCACTAACGGCGTATTAACTCTGGTCCTACAGTTTACGGTTACGCCCTCTATATGAGACGTTATTCGCATTAAGTTTCAAAGGTAAATTCATTTATTAAAGAAATAATTCTAAAAAGCAGTTAACATAAATGATCAACATAAGTAAACCCAAAACATTATTTGAAACAAACGGTTTTCAATGTGAATATAAGTTCTTGAAATAAAATGATAAACATGCTGGACTTCACTCCAGTACTTAGCAATAAAAACATGCAAAAGGTCAACGAAAAACGTTGAGTGAATCTACAGGTTTAGTGAAGCATTTAGTAAGTTAGGCCACGAGATTTCTAAAATAAAAGCATCGTAAAAATTATACATTAGCATGAGCACTTGATTATAAGGCTTTAACCCTGCGGATAGCTAAAGCGCTACACGTCTATCTTTTACCCTTTCTAAGCATACACCGATCAAGTGTACAAGTTACAACAGAATAAGCACCTCGTACGTTGAGGCGAGGTTTGTCAAACCTAACGGTACCGTCTCTATAAGTCGAGCTTACGTAAAGTAATTATATAATCAAGCTAAGGGATTTTTGATCTGAAATCATATGTATATCGTTTAAGTTACTCGTGCCTAATGTGTAAAACATTAGAAAAAGCATGTTATCTCATCCCATGTAAAAAGTAGTAGGGACTGTAGACTCACCTTAGCAAAGCACTGAAAAATCTCTTAGTAACAACCGTACAGTAGTCGAACAATCACGTTTGAAAAAAGCAACCTAGTCAAATAGGTCATCTTAAGTAAATACATAGGTCACACTATGTAAACCCATAGTGTACGTATAGTCCCGCTGCTCAGAATAACTCAATAAGCAAGTAAAAATCAACTAGTCTAAGCAAGTCAACAAAAGTCAACTAAAGTTAAACCAAAAGTCAACTCGGTCAAAGTGGTCAACTAAAGTCAAACATCTCAGTATGTCATGCAATCTTGGTCAACATGTCAATCCTAAGTCAAGTAACATGTTATAGCTCATAGTTCATCAATTACGTGTTAACAGATTATCGTCTCGTATCAAAATCACGCACTAGTCGCACAAAATCGCACGTAATTCATAGGACATATATCATGACAACATGGAAAACTTCAGATCATAACTAGATTCAAAAAATATTCCAAAAATTCTAGCCAGGGCCTCATACGATGTCTACAAGTCGGGTTTCAAAAAGGGTCTAGTTACAGTTTACCAAATCTGTTTCTGCACGCGCATTAGTTTTAGAAAAATTCTCATTTAAAATTGAAAATAGCTTTTAACAAACGGCCATTTGGAGCTTACTCCAGACACTTCAAAGTTTTAGTGGTAAAATAACCAAAGACTTTCATGTAGCCAATTTGTACAATTAATTCAATGAAGTCAGACCTTCAGTTTTCGAGCACAATCAGACATGTCATTTGACTTAACATAAAAAACACAGCAAATTACATTTTCAGAAGTTGGTATACAAATGGAAAATTCTTAGAAACATATAAATAATCATATTCCAGAATATCAAGGTCTCAATCAACTTATAGTTCATGTTAGGTCATTTCTCGTGACTACAAAAACAGTTTCAGCTCATTATAAAACGTAAATCTTCATTTTATCGCACCGAGAGCAATACAAAACCTTTTGACGTGAGTCTTAAGTCCAACTTGCATTATTTTTAACAAGGATTACAATGGTACACATTTAAATAGCTAATTCATAAAGAACATAACCCAGAAAATTCGTATTACATGCAAAACCTAATCAAAACTTCAATCAATCATATCTTGAGCATACGCTAACGAAATCATGCAAAATTAAAGTCCAAACTTATTAATTTTTCAAGATCTATCCATATAAATACAATAAAAGATTAGTACATAAACTAATTTGATCAGATTCATAACATACAAATTCGTGATTCATAGCAACGACAACAATTGAGCAATTGCCACTAATTGACGCGAATTCTAAAGATAGATCTATGGGCACTAACACGCCCCAGTCAGAGAATTTGAACTGCTTTAGTACTTCGAGGTTTATATTTATACATACAAAAATGATTCTGTTTTGGGGATATTTTAGATGCATTTTCTTAAGGTCGGTTACCAGGTGTTCATCATATGAATGGATTTTATAGCAGTGAGTAGACCTGCACTCTAAAACGAAAATAAAATCTTGTGGTCTATTAAAATATTGAAATGATTGTTTATGATAAATCTATGAACTCACCAACCTTTTGGTTGACACTTTTAAGCATGTTTATTCTCAGGTATTAAAGAAATCTTCCGCTGTGCATTTGCTCATTTTAAAGATATTATTACTTGGAGTCGTTCATGGCATATTTAGGTCAGTACCTCGCCATGGGACCAAATGTTGAAGACTTCATCCAGGTGGATTAGGACGGGTCGCTTTAGTCAGAATCCACTAACGGCGTATTAACTCTGGTCCTACAGTTTACGGTTACGCCCTCTATATGAGACGTTATTCGCATTAAGTTTCAAAGGTAAATTCATTTATTAAAGAAATAATTCTAAAAAGCAGTTGACATAAATGATCAACATAAGTAAACCCAAAACATTATTTGAAACAAACGGTTTTCAATGTGAATATAAGTTCTTGAAATAAAATGATAAACATGCTGGACTTCACTCCAGTACTTAGCAATAAAAACATGCAAAAGGTCAACGAAAAACGTTGAGTGAATCCACAGGTTTAGTGAAGCATTTAGTAAGTTAGGCCACGAAATTTCTAAAATAAAAGCATCGTAAAAATTATACATTAGCATGAGCACTTGATTATAAGGCTTTAACCCTGCGGATACCTAAAGCGCTACACGTCTATCTTTTACCCTTTCTAAGCATACACCGATCAAGTGTACAAGTTACAACAGAATAAGCACCTCGTACGTTGAGGCGAGGTTTGTCAAACCTAATGGTACCGTCCCTATAAGTCGAGCTTACGTAAAGTAATTATATAATCAAGCTAAGGGATTTTTGATCTGAAATCATATGTATATCGTTTAAGTTACTAGTGCCTAATGTGTAAAACATTAGAAAAAGCATGTTATCTCATCCCATGTAAAAAGTAGTAGGGACTGTAGACTCACCTTAGCAAAGCACTGAAAAATCTCTTAGTAACAACCGTACAGTAGTCGAACAATCACGTCCGAAAAAAGCAACCTTGTCAAATAGGTCATCTTAAGTAAATACATAGGTCACACTATGTAAACCCATAGTGTACGTATAGTCCCGCTACTCAGAATAACTCAATAAGCAAGTAAAAATCAACTAGTCTAAGCAAGTCAACAAAAGTCAACTAAAGTTAAACCAAAAGTCAACTCGGTCAAAGTGGTCAACTAAAGTCAAACATCTCAGTATGTCATGCAATCTTGGTCAACATGTCAATCCTAAGTCAAGTAACATGTTATAGCTCATAGTTCATCAATTACGTGTTAACAGATTATCGTCTCGTATCAAAATCACGCACTAGTCGCACAAAATCGCACGTAATTCATAGGACATATATCATGACAACATGGAAAACTTCAGATCATAACTAGATTCAAAAAATATTCCAAAAATTCTAGCCAGGGCCTCATACGATGTCTACAAGTCGGGTTTCAAAAAGGGTCTAGTTACAGTTTACCAAATCTGTTTCTGCACGCGCATTAGTTTTAGAAAAATTCTCATTTAAAATTGAAAATAGCTTTTAACAAACGGCCATTTGGAGCTTACTCCAGACACTTCAAAGTTTTAGTGGTAAAATAACCAAAGACTTTCATGTAGCCAATTTGTACAATTAATTCAATGAAGTCAGACCTTCAGTTTTCGAGCACAATCAGACATGTCATTTGACTTAACATAAAAAACACAGCAAATTACATTTTCAGAAGTTGGTATACAAATGGAAAATTCTTAGAAACATATAAATAATCATATTCCAGAATATCAAGGTCTCAATCAACTTATAGTTCATGTTAGGTCATTTCTCGTGACTACAAAAACAGTTTCAGCTCATTATAAAACGTAAATCTTCATTTTATCGCACCGAGAGCAATACAAAACCTTTTGACGTGAGTCTTAAGTCCAACTTGCATTATTTTTAACAAGGATTACAATGGTACACATTTAAATAGCTAATTCATAAAGAACATAACCCAGAAAATTCGTATTACATGCAAAACCTAATCAAAACTTCAATCAATCATATCTTGAGCATACGCTAACGAAATCATGCAAAATTAAAGTCCAAACTTATTAATTTTTCAAGATCTATCCATATAAATACAATACAAGATTAGTACATAAACTAATTTGATCAGATTCATAACATACAAATTCGTGATTCATAGCAACGACAACAATTGAGCAATTTAACGACTAACGACAACTCTAATCGCATGTAATTGATCACTAGACCTCATTACACTATGAAATTGAGCAAAAACTGATCTAGAGAAATGTGGGTTATCAATTATACCTTAAAATCACAAATTGAAAGTACAATCGCGCAGTGGCGGAGCCAAGTTTATAACTGGTTGGTGTCATAATATACGATGAAATATATTAAGTTGTAAAAATTATTGACAAACTTTGTTTAAACACAAAAAAAATCAAGTTACTTTCAATCACAATCGTCCCCTAGGATACTTCATTCATCGAAAACGATCCATAATCATTTCATCTATATCACTAACAAGTGTTTATCTGTCTATGCCACCAAGAAGCCACCGTTTGGAAATTAATCATTTATTCGATTACGTAAATTTGATTTCACAAGCTTCATTGCTGAAAAACTCCTCTCTACCGTCGCGATTGCAGTAGACAAAACCAAAACAAAATTTAATAACTGATAAATATAACGAACTAAAATATATTTTCCAAGTTTAACCACAAACCAACAATTTAGCAAAGTATAACATTATTATATAAATATGAATAAAACTTCAACTTCTGTAAACCAACAATTTGGCAAAGTATATATATAATAGTATTACTATTATTATATAAATATATATAAATATTAATAAAACTTCAATGTGCTTCGCAACTTCCCTAAACCAACAATTTGTTTTTGTATTATTATTAAAATAATATTGGGCTGAATATAATAACAATTGGGCTTTCCAATGGGATGGGGTCAATTCAATAATAATCCACAAACTTTTACCTAGTAATTTATAAACTACTAGCTTACATTCTTTTTTCGATGGTGTCATATGACCACAGCAATTAACATGTGGCTCCGCCACTTCAATCACGTGTAGAACGATCAAAGGAATGACTTTTATCTTCAAGACTTGATCTAATTTTTAGTTTTTGAGTGTGTGTGGTGTGTGTGTAGTCAAACGGCCTGCCTGGCTCAAAAACGTCCTGCCAAACGGTTCAAATAAACGGCTCAAATAAACGGCCCCTGCATGAAACGCCCCGTCCTAATCCATCAGGACGAAGTCCATATTGATTATAAACGATTCATAATAGTTGATTACATCGCGAGGTACTTGACCTCTATATGATACATTTTTACAAACATTGCATTCGTTTTTAAAAGACAATCTTTCATTTCATCGAAAGTTGACAGGCATGCATACCATTTCATAATATCCAAACTATAAATGACCTAATCCGTCATTTACTTAATAATAATCTCTAATGAACTTCAATGACTCGAATGCAACGTCTTTTGAAATATGTCATGAATGACTCCAAGTAATATCCTTAAAATGAGCTAATGCACAGCGGAAGATTTCTTTCAAACCAGAGAATAAACATGCTTTCAAGTGTCAATCAAAAGGTTGGTGAGTTCATCAGTTTATAGTAATCATTTCATTTTCATCATTTTAATAGACCACAAGATTTTAAATATTATAAAATGTGCAGAAGTCCCATTCCAACTGCACAAAAAAAAAATATCTTTCATAAATTTTAGTAACCGTACACATATCTCGTGCACAAAAATAATATATACATAACCTGTGTATAAAATTATTCTCTCGATACATAACATTCACATCAATTGGTGGCAATTATCATGTCCACATAATTCAATGGTGGCAATTATCATGTCCACATAATTCAATGGTGGCAATTATCATGTCCACATAATTCAATGGTGGCAATTATCATGTCCACATAATTCAAATAATAATCCGCAGAACTTCTGTCTGCATAATAATTCATTCGAGGAATGTTTTGCTTGTGTCTATCTCGTCAAACATTTATAAAAAAACATTTCATGTATTCGCAGTTCAAAATATATTTCAAAAGCATTTAATAAAGCAGTTGTAAAAAACAGCGCATGTATTCTCAGTCCCAAAAATGTAAAGAGTAAAAGGGAGCAAATGAAACTCACCGTTTTGTATTTTGTAGTAAAAATACATATAACGACATTGAACAACTAAACAATGCAAGGTTAGCCTCGGATTCACGAACCTATACCAATTTATTTATGTCAAACAATGTCATAAAACTATAAAACAATTATTATTCCATATTTTTAGTTAAGTAATATTTCTTGTGATTTTAAATGTTATATATTGATATATTTATACTTTTATATATGTTATATAAATATTCTTATAAACTTTATTTATTTAAGTATTATATTTATATTATTCATTAAGTTATCTTAGTAAGTTATCACTAGAGTAAATATTCTTTAAAATAATTCAATAACTAATTTATAATTTTTATATACTTATAATATATATGTCATTTATTTTAATATCTTAGTATTATTATTATTTATATAATATATAATAGTGTTTAATTTTGTTGTATAATGCATTATATAATTATGTTAATATTTTCAATTTATTTTATATCAATGTTTTAATGTAATATATCATATAAATTATATAAATATATTTAAGTGATATATATATATATATATATATATATATATATATATATATATATATATATATATATATATATATATATATATATGTTTATATAAAACTTGTAATACTATCATGTATAAATAATACTATCATGTATAAATATAATATATAATGTTAATACAATTATAATATTATGTGTGGTAATTACATTCTTATTTCAATAATACTTTTTTTTATAATAATGATAATAATTTTTATTTTTATAATGTAATGAAAATAATAATAATAATAATAATAATAATAATAATAATAATAATAATAATAATAATAATAATAATAATACTAATAATAATAATAATATTAATAATAATAATAATAATAATAATAATAATAATAATAATAATAATAATAATAATAATAATAATAATAATAATAATAATAATACTCCTTAATAAGTGTACGCGTTAGTTGTATTTTCCCCCAAATCAGATCGAGATGCAGAAGTCATTCGCAGAGAAGAAAGAAAACTTTATCAGGTAACTAATCAATAATCACCTTCATCATTAACAGATGAATCAAGCAACAACCATCGATGAATATCAGGTCGTTGGTTTGTCATCACCTTCGTTCACTTCATCATCGGCTTTCTTCAGCTTTGTCAATTATCATTCTACCTTAATCAAACAAGTAATCGATTTATTAATTGGCGATGTAGGTAATTTGGTCCTTTAATATTGTTTTAAATTTCTTCTTCTTACTGTAAATTTTCGGTATTTTATTAATTAATTCAAATACTAACAGTAACTGTATTAGGGTTTTTAGATGATGATGATGAATCGTGGTAATTTTAAAAATAGGTGATGATGGTGATCGGTTGGAAAGTTTGATTGAACGGAAACCCTAAATAGAAGTAGCAATCTGGTAAAGGTTGCTTGCAGGATGTTGATTGGTTCCTGATAGGCTCACAAGGTATCCTTTGTATGTAACAGGTATGGTTCATTATCGATTAATTCGGAAGAATAACCAATTTCTGGTTAGTCAAACAGGTACTTATTTTTATATGAAAGTTTTGATTTTTCTAACATAATATTGTTTGGAGTATATATATTTAATAATTAAAGTCTTCATGATATTAGAATTTACTAATTGTTCTTGCATACGAATTTTATTAATTTGTAGACTATCTCTTATCGATTTGTTTGTGGTTTCATTATAATCATGATATGGGTAAAGCTGCTTCAAAGATTAAATTTTAATTAATACGAATACTTACTATGTGATAATTGTGTTGTTGTTAGTTTATGGTATAATCAGTGTTGTAAATCTCCTGAGATCTCCCCGAGATCTCGTTTTTAGAAGGCAACCGAGACGAGATGTTCATCTCCCGAGATTTCTCGGTCAACGGGGTCAAACTTAGTCAAAACCACGATTTCTCAGATTTTCTTGCTAATTTGTAAGCTTTTCTTGTAAAATTCTTAATTTCTAAGATTTTCTCGCTCATTTCTCGGATATTGTTGTAAAATCTCGTAAAAATGTATATAAATATACATATATTTATGTTTTTATGTATTTTTTAGTAAAAAAACTACAAAATCAACGTAAATCAACGTCCGAGATCTCCCCGAGATTATTCCGAGATGCCGAGATCTCCCTAAAAAAGTCCAAACGAGATCTCCCCGAGATCCGAGTTCCCCAACCTTAGGTATAATATATGGGATTTGTGTTATAGAAGAATATGAAAGATTGTTTGTGATTGGAACAAGGTTGTTTGGCTTTGTCACTGAAATATCTTCAGAACCCTGGAATGATTTCTTTTGTAAACAACTTTTGGGATCATAGATGAAGGTAATATATTATGTATTTATATCCATTCATTTTAATTAGATTAAATGGAATCTTGTATATCTATTAATCATACTTTTACTTTTTCATATATATATATATATATATATATATATATATATATATATATATATATATATATATATATATATATATATATATATATATATATATATATATATATGTGTGTGTGTGTGTTTGTGTGTGTGTATGTGTGTGTGTGTGTTTTGTTATGTGCTTAACTCAAAGGTTTTGTTGTGGTCTTACCAGAGTTGCAGCAGCAATTGTAGCAGTAACCGATATTGGTTATGGTGAGGATTCGATTTCAAGCAGAAACAACATATGGGCTATATAGCAGCAGCAGCTGATGTAGCAGTCTTAGTGTGACAGGAGACATAGTAGCAACAGTAGGAATAAGAGGAGAGAAAATAATTAAAAGGTGATGGCGTTCAATTACAATAGAAAACAGAAGTCACTAAAGAAACAGCAGTAGTATTTTGGTTTGTGTGTGGGTTGTTGTTGGGTGGTTTTGCAGCTACGAGTAGTATCACAGAAATATTGGTATAGCAGCTATTATAGTAGTTAAAGGTGATGTTCTACAGCGTATAACAAGCGGGTTTGTAGGGTGTTTGTAAGGATGGTGATGGAACTTCAAAGGTGGTGGTGGTGTGATTGTTTTCGAACGAATAGGAAAACATATAATGATGGGATTTCAAGTTGGGTTTGAAAGTGGTGTTGAAGAGTTAGAGTGTCGGTTTGTTTTCCCCAATTGCAGTAAATAATATCACTAATATGTATGATACTCGAATGAGTGAAGTTAGTAATGCTTATGTGATAGATTTTTGTTGGTATTGCAATGTAATCGACATCCCAATATTCTGTCAGAGATACTTTAAGAAAAATAACAATCAACCAAATTTGATTTCGTTTGATTAGTTGACTAATTATTGCTAGTTGTACTAAATTACATTTTTTAATTAATTTAGGGAACATCTTGATAAAGATAGGAAATCGATTCTGATTTTCTTGAGATGAAATAAGTAATCATCTTTATTTATAAAGGTATATAATTGTATATAATTGTTTATATAATTATATATATCCGTAATTGTATCTATATATATATATATATATATATATATATATATATATATATATATATATATATATATATATATATATATATATATATATATATATATATATATATATATATATATATCAGTATTTGTATTCGTTTATATATATTTAATTATAATCTGTATATTCATATATCTATATATAATAATAGTAATTTAATTATTCTAATTGTTATTTTACATTTTAAATTCTAATAATTCATTTCTATTTCATTATTTTCAATACCTATATTTATATCTACTTTTATGTATATATACATTTAGTTTTATTTGCAACACTTGTTCGTGAATCGTCGGGAATTGGTCAAAGGTTAATTGTATTCATGTAAACAGTTACAAAAATTTTTAGGCTAAATATTATAGACTTTGCCTATCGTGTCGAATTCATATAAGAATAAAGTTTAAATTTGGTCGGAAATTTCCGGGTCGTCACAGTACCTACCCGTTAAAGAAATTTCGTCTCGAAATTTGAGTGAGGTTGTCATGGCTAACAATAAAAATGTTTTCATGATGAATATGAGTTGATAAATAGAGTTTTATCATCATTGAGTAATATGGATAAAATAATTCAATTACTCGAAGAGCATAACTGAAGCTATTGCAAAAATTTGAAACAAAGAAATAGAGATTCGTCGTAACTTTTTGACGTAGTCATGGTTGATTTCTGTAATTTCAGGGATTTAAAGAAAATCTTTGTAATAAGATTTGGTTCTTCGGCGATTTAGGAAATCAGGATCTTCTTTGATTAAATGCAATAATCTGTTCCAAATTCTCTGTCGGATATTACACTATAAATCCACCGTCTTCGTTTCCTTACAACTCCCACCTTCTTTTCTTTCTTCTCAATTCATACTTTATAGTATTTGTTAATATGCTCCATCCCATTCTGATCCTTGATATACTCTTAACTTTCATATCTGTCATTCTTCTTTTTCATCTGCCACCGGAAGAATCTTTTTCCTTCTACTATACCTTTAGGTTTATAGTGTTTTTAGTTCTCTCGTCTCTTTATATTGCTATATGCATCGACATATACAGTTTAAAATTTTTAGGTGGTTGTTGGGTTTTATATCTTCCCTTATACTTTGATGTCCCTGCTTCTGTCTTCTATAATCATTGTCATCCACAGTTAATTCTCTCTTCTATTTGATGCGATTTATACCCCAATTTCTATTTTAGAGTTTTCATTCTTTCGTTTCCTCTTCTTGTGATTAAACACTGCTTGTAATGGTCCAGAATTTATAGGTATGGATTTCAGAATGAACATAATTAATGTTCTAATAAGGGAATTGTAATGGCACGATCTTGATTTGTCAAATTACCAGAATATCCGGAAAGATAGAACTATCAAGAAGATATGTTCTTAATATGTTTAGAGATTGGGTAGAATGTAAGAGTCGTGTAAATGGCACATGATGATGGTACTGAGAATCATCACGTTCCATTAGAAACTCAGAATCAGTTACTGTAATATAATCACGTTGATCAAGTGTCATTATATTATACTAACTCATGCATCAGTTCCCAACTCTACTTCAAAACATTCATATTTTAAATTCGAAGGTTTACATAATATAGAAACCAAAATAGTTCTCTTTTATGAGATAACACAGATAGCGCGAAGGGATAATTAATATCGGACGAGAATATTTATGAAGATATCTTCAGAAATATTGAGGATATTCACAATGAAAGATACGATAATATCTTAGAATGTTAGAATCAAATTGTGATGAACAAAATTCATTCACGATGATTTATAGCGGTATAGGAGTAAGGTATTCGCTAAAGATTTCATCAAAAACAAAATCACAGGATTCTTTAAATACAGGGTTTGGTCCTTGTATTTGTCCTTGGTCTCCTTCATGTTTGCTCGATTCATTTTTCAGAACTCAGAGATCTGATTCGTAAGCTAAAGTGTTTTTTTTTCTTCAGAATTTCAGAATGAAAGTTCCTAATTCTATGAGATAAATGTAATATGTGTACATATAACTGTTGATGTAGAAACACTGCGAGATTCGAAATACTGATTGTTAATTCTCGGTAATTGATATGACAACTCTCGTTATAAGATGCGGATAAGTATATGATAGGGTTTTATTGAACAAATATAATGATTCTTCGAATAGACTTAAGTCAATGAGTAGTGAAGTTGCTGGTAAGTTTAATGCTAATGTGGTGGAATATAAACGGTTCTCCGGTAACGATGATGAATGGGTAATCTTTATAATAGGGTTTATTTGAATAAATAACTTGAAGTTGATTTGCTGGAGCTGTCACTAAATTGGCTAATTTGAAAAGAAATTTCGTTGTTATTTTCGGAAATAACAATGCCAAAGAAGCTAGCACAGATACGTGTTAAATATTTATACAGGTTCCGAGAATTTTTCAGGTGCATAACTATACGCGTAAATCTTTTCATCCGTAGATGAAGTGCGGTTGATTCATCTTCTCGATTGAGGTATTTTCAAGAATCATGAAAGGTTTGGACGCAGATTGAAATCGTCAAGATACAAATAAGGTTTAAGATGAAAATCAAATGGCAAACTTGAAGAATTGTTCAGTTTCATATGTTATAAACAATATTTTAATTCATTTTAATTGTCCACTATTGGTAGTTCTCGGATGATTAGTCAACAGTTAGCTAGGATTTTTGTTAGCGTGGATTCTTAACAAAATTTCTCATAATTAATTTGTTTGCTTCTAACAAATTTTATTCCATCAATTGTTTTCTTCATTATGCCACTTGTTGGATTCTGATAGGTCAAAATCCAAATATGAAATTTGAATGGAAATGGTTATTCTGTGGTGAACGGATTCATATATCTGTGGATGTAAGTAGGATAGGAAATGACTGTTGAATCAGATTTGAAGAATGTACAGTATAATTTATTAATGTGAAATCTTAAATATTCCTCGGGTATTACCTGCCCGTTAAAATATTTTCATCATTAACAGTTTGTACGAAAGAATTTTTTTTTTAATCATAATCTTTATGAAAATATATATACATATATATTTTCTTCAGATGTAATTATGGATTTAACGAGTCAATATAATATTAGACTCATTTGATTTTCGGTTTGAGCTAGAATAAGTAATCCCTAAAACTATTAGGATCCACATATTCTTCGCAGAATATTGATGAAGTTATGGATCAATACTTCATCGTTAATTATTAGGATCCACATATTCTTCGCAGAATATTAATGAAGTTATGGATCAATACTTCATTGTTCATTGCTGTTGGTACTCCTTGGTATCTATGGTGCGTAGGATGTTGATGTTCGTGAGACAGATTGTGAAATTGAGGCTTGGGATGCGGATGTTGTTGTTGGTGATGGTGGTACTGTTGATGTTGCTGAAGTTGGTACATTTTACACCATAATTTTCAAGTTGATTACTCGAGCGCGAAGTTCGTTGACTTCTTTTATTACGCCAAGATGATTGGCTGTTTGAACAAGTGGGTGAATTAGGTTTAGAATTGTAGATATTATGTAATCGTTGCGAGATATTTTGGCGATGAGGGTGAAAATGGTGTTTCGGATAGGCTCGCCGGTAAGTGATTCAGGTTTCTTAATAAGGGGTGAATTTGGTTGGTGGAAATGATCGCCTTCTTTTTGTCTCATTGATTGAGTAGACTACGAACTCATCAGATGAATTGGGGATGACTGATTGATTGATTCATTCTGGTGACGCTGCTTTCGGAGTTGAAGTGGGACTCCATATCGGAATCCGAGGGACTTGAACTAGTTGTGAGTTCCATTGCGTACGATTGAATAAACGATCTTTCGATATGAAATGATTTTCGGATATCGGATGATATTCTAATTATATAGAATATCTATATATATAGAACAAAAGATTTCGTAGATTACGGAGGAATTTACGAAATATATCAGGCAAAGTTTATAGTAATAGATACACTAAGGTATGGATTAGCAGATACGCTAAGATATGAATTTTGTCTATACACTATTCATGCAATCAATGCAGTAAAATGTGTTTAGACTAAGAATGATAAGCATATAATTTTCGACAAGAATTGATAAGCAAAACGTTTTGACATGCAGACCAGGTTTAAGTCCAGACTTATTAATGTAACCTAACAACTACTAGGTCGAAGTCCAGACTTCACTAATGCATCCTAATAACTACTGGTTAGACACACTAATGTTGACCTGGTTCGCTAAGACCACCGCTCTGATACCAACTGAAACGCCCCGTCCTAATCCATCAGGACGAAGTCCATATTGATTATAAATGATTCATAATAGTTGATTACATCGCGAGGTACTTGACCTCTATATGATACATTTTTACAAGCATTGCATTCGTTTTTAAAAGACAATCTTTCATTTCATCGAAAGTTGACAGGCATGCATACCATTTCATAATATCCAAACTATAAATGACCTAATCCGTCATTTACTTAATAATAATCTCTAATGAACTTCAACGACTCGAATGCAACGTCTTTTGAAATATGTCATGAATGACTCCAAGTAATATCCTTAAAATGATCTAATGCACAGCGGAAGATTTCTTTCAAACCTGAGAATAAACATACTTTCAAGTGTCAACCAAAAGGTTGGTGAGTTCATCAGTTTATAGTAATCATTTCATTTTCATCATTTTAATAGACCACAAGATTTTAAATATTATAAAATGTGCAGAAGTCCCATTCCAACTGCACAAAAAAAATATCTTTCATAAATCTTAGTAACCGTACACATATCTCGTGCACAAAAATAATATATACATAACCTGTGTATAAAATCATTCTCTCGATATATAACATTCACATCTATTGGTGGCAATTATCATGTCCACATAATTCAATGGTGGCAATTATCATGTCCACATAATTCATTGGTGGCAATTATCATGTCCACATAATTCAAATAATAATCCGCAGAACTTCTGTCTGCATAATAATTCATTCGAGGAATTTTTTGCTTATGTCTATCTCGTCAAACATTTATAAAAAACATTTCATGTATTCGCAGTTCAAAATATATTTCTAAAGCATTTAATAAAGCAGTTGTAAAAAACAGCGCATGTATTCTCAGTCCCAAAAATGTAAAGAGTAAAAGGGAGCAAATGAAACTCATCATTTTGTATTTTGTAGTAAAAATACATATAACGGCATTGAACAACTAAACAATGCAAGGTTAGCCTCGGATTCACGAACCTATACCAATTTATTTATGTCAAACAATGTCATAAAAGTATAAAACAATTATTATTCCATATTTTTTGTTTAGTAATATTTCTTGTGATTTTAAATGTTATATATTGATATATTTATACTTTTATATATGTTATATAAATATTCTTATAAACTTTATTTATTTAAGTATTATATTTATATTATTCATTAAGTTATCTTAGTAAGTTATCACTGGAGTAAATATTCTTTAAAATAATTCAATAACTAATTTATAATTTTTATATACTTATAATATATATGTCATTTATTTTAATATCTTAGTATTATTATAATTTATATAATAGTGTTTAATTTTGTTGTATAATGCATTAAATAATTATGTTAATATTTTCAATTTATTTTATATCAATGTTTTATTGTAATATATAACATAAATTATATAAATATATTTAAGTGATATATATATATATATATATATATATATATATATATATATATATATATATATATATATATATATATATATATATATATATATATATATATATATATATATATATATATATATATATATATATATATAGATGTTTATATAAAACTTGTAATACTATCATGTATAAATATAATATATAATGTTAATACAATTATAATATTATCTGTGGTAATTACATTCTTATTTCAATAATACTTTTTTTTATAATAATGATAATAATTTTTATTTTTATAATGTAATGATAATAATAATAATAATAATAATAATAATAATAATAATAATAATAATAATAATAATAATAATAATAATAATAATAATAATAATAATAATAATAATAATAATACTAATAATAATAATAATAATAATAATAATAATAATAATAATAATAATTAATAATAATAATAATAATAATAGAAATAATAATAATAATAATAATAATAATAATAATAATAATAATAATAATAATAATAATAATAATACTCCTTAATAAGTGTACTCGTTAGTTGTATTTTCCCCCAAATCAGATCGAGATGCAGAAGTCATTCGCAGAGAAGAAAGAAAACTTTATCAGGTAACTAATCAATAATCACCTTCATCCTTAACAGATGAATCAAGCAACAACCATCGATGAATATCAGGTCGTTGGTTTGTCATCACCTTCGTTCACTTCATCATCGGCTTTCTCCAGCTTTGTTAATTATCATTCTCCCTTAATCAAACAAGTAATCGATTTATTAATTGGCGATGTAGGTAATTTGGTCCTTTAATATTGTTTTAAATTTCTTCTTTTTACTGTAATTTTTTGGTATTTTATTAATTAATTCAAATACGAACAGTAACTTTATTAGGGTTTTTAGATGATGATGATGAATCGTGGTAATTTTAAAAATAGGTGATGATGGTGATCGGTTGGAAAGTTTGATTGAACGAAAACCCTAAATAGAAGTAGCAATCTGTTAAAGGTTGCTTGCAGGATGTTGATTGGTTCCTGATAGGCTCACAAGGTATCCTTTGTATGTAACAGGTATGGTTCATTATCGATTAATTCGGAAGAATAGCCAATTTCTGGTTAGTCAAACACGTACTTATTTTTATATGAAAGTTTTGATTTTTCTAACATAATATTGTTTGGAGTATATTTAATAATTAAAGTCTTCATGATATTATAATTTACTAATTGTTCTTGCATACGAATTTTATTAGTTTGTAGACTATCTCTTATCGATTTGTTTGTGGTTTCATTATAATGAGGATATGGGTAAAGCTGCTTCAAAGATAAAATTTTAATTAATACGAATACTTACTATGTGACAATTGTGTTGTTGTTAGTTTATGGTATAATATATGGGATTTGTGTTATAGAAGAATATGAAAGATTGTTTGTGATTGGAACAAGGTTGTTTGGCTTTGTCACTGAAATATCTTCAAAACCCTAGAATGATTTCTTTTGTAAACAACTTTTGGGATCATAGATGAAGGTAATATATTATGTATTTGTATCCATTCATTTTAATTAGATTAAATGGAATCTTGTATATCTATTAATCATACTTTTACTTTTACATACATATATATATATATATATATATATATATATATATATATATATATATATGTGTGTGTGTGTGTGTGTGTGTGTGTGTGTGTGTGTGTGTGTGTGTGTTTTGTTATGTGCTTAACTTAAAGGTTTTGTTGTGGTCTTACCAGAGTTGCAGCAGCAATTGTAGCAGTAACCAATATTGGTTATGGTGAGGATTCGATTGCAAGCAGAAACAACATATGGGCTGTATAGCAGCAGCAGCTAATGTAGCAGTCTTATTGTGACAGGAGACATAGTAGCAACAGTAGGAATAAGAGGAGAGAAAATAATTAAAAGGTGATGGTGTTCAATTACAATAGAAAACAGAAGTCACTAAAGAAACAGTAGTAGTATTTTGGTTTGTGTGTGGGTTGTTGTTGGGTGGTTTTGCAGCTACGAGTAGTATCACAGAAATATTGGTATAGCAGCTATTATAGTAGTTAAAGGTGATGTTTTATAGCGTATAACAAGCGGGTTTGTAGGGTGTTTGTAAGGATGGTGATGGAACTTCAAAGGTGGTGGTGGTGTGATTGTTTTCGAACGAATAGGAAAACATATAATGATGGGATTTCAAGTTGGGTTTGAAAGTGGTGTTGAAGAGTTAGAGTGTCGGTTTGTTTTCCCCAATTGCAGTAAATAATATCACTAATATGTATGATACTCGAATGAGTGAAGTTAGTAATGCTTATGTGATAGATTTTTGTTGGTATTGCAATGTAATCGACATCCCAATATTTTGTCAGAGATACTTTAAGAAAATAACAATCAACCAAATTTGATTTCGTTTGATTAGTTGACTAATCATTGCTAGTTGTACTAAATTACATTTTTTAATTAATTTAGGGAACATCTTGATAAGGATAGGAAATTGATTCTGATTTTCTTGAGATGAAATAAGTAATCATCTTTATTTATAAAGGTATATAATTGTATTTAATTGTTTATATAATTATATATATCTGTAATTGTATCTATATATCTATATATATATATATATCTATATATATATATATATATATATATATATATATATATATATATATATATATATATATATATATATATATATATCAGTATTTGCATTCGTTTATATATATTTAATTATAATCTGTATATTCATATATCTATATATAATAATAGTAATTTAATTATTCTATTGTTATTTTACATTTTAAATTCTAATAATTCATTTCTATTACATTATTTTCAATACCTATATTTATATCTACTTTTATGTATATATACATTTAGTTTTATTTGCAACATTTGTTCGTGAATCGTCAAGAATTGGTTAAAGGTTAATTGTATTCATGTAAACAGTTACAAAAATTTTTAGACTTAATATTATAGACTTTGCCTATCGTGTCGAATTCATATAAGAATAAAGTTTAAATTTGGTCGGAAATTTTCGGGTCGTCACACTGCAAACGGCTTGCCCTGGCAAATGGACCCTGCAAACGGCCTGCCAGCCGTTTGTAGGCAAAATCCTAGCTTATTTAAAGGGTCTTTGTCATTCAATCCAACACACACTTCAATTCACTTATTTCTTATATTGTACAATCTTAGTCATACTTTCAAGGTCTTCGACTCTGTGCGGGAAACCTAGTACCCGGAGAAGAACGCCGAAGATTGTATTAGGAGTGGTCTGGAGTTTTGAAGTTGTCACTTTTGTATTCAGAACTCGTTTAATTTACTGGTACTTCTATCCCTTGTCTTTATATAATATCTTCCATTATTATGCTTTGTTATATTGTTGCCATGATTAGCGAGTAGTTATCTTTAGTGTATGTTATGACGTAATCAGTTATAATGCCAATATTATATTATGGTTTGTGTATGTTGTCAAAATGATTTCCGATTATGCTTTGAACTCAATCGCTTTTCAAACTAATAGAACGTAGTTATTGACTCTATTATTGGGAAGTTGTGAACCCCGATTCAGAGTACACTATCTGTGTCACCCTCGGTAAGAGAAGTCTATCGGATACACCGTGAGTTTGACTGAGGCACACCGGTTTTAGTAAGTCCACCGAGCCTTAGATTCTGACTGAGGACTCTTTCGTAGTGAAATATCTAACTAGACCCCTAGTACATTGTTGGTCCTAGACCATGCTAGTGTAGTCATCAAGAATATAAACTTCGTACGTGCACGCTGAAGCACAACAATTGCTGTAAGTTGTACCTCTGCTAAATAAGGCCATGGAACACGGTTAGTGTTGACTATACACTTCACCATAACGCGGTCTCAAGCATTGCACCCCGCTTGAGGGATTCTTGGTTAATTAAGGAAATGTTTGTTCGAACACATAAAGGATTGGACCGTTAGGATAACCGAACATATTCATGGAAGTCAGCTTGACTTGGCCATGGTGTTCTTTATGGTTGAACTCTTTTAAGGGCCTAAATATCTTTTAAACCAAACATTAACAAAAGAATCGAGGCACATCACGTCTCTTGGATATGGAACACCATGTATTCTATTATACTTAAGAAAGTTTAGACCATTTTGGAATGTTAATACGTCACCCTACCGAGTCGCTCAATTGGATGAGCCGTCTGAACGTGTATGCCTGTAGTCAGACTGCACGGGCGTCGGGGGTAAGGGACGTTGCTGTCTATTCAGAATATTCAAGCCTATTGCATTACCCAGTGACATGTCTTATGACAGGGGCGTTTAGGACTAGTGTAGTAAATACAAGGTTACTACTTATCCATGAGCCAACACTTCATAATACCGGACTAGTGTAGTAATACCGGCAAATCTTATCCATGAATTACAAATTTTATCGTATTTACTTTACTTTATCTAGAAAACCCAAAATTAGGTAATCAACCACTACTCCTGCACCTTAGAATTATCTTAAGTTTTAGATATAGGTTCGATTCTACTGATATCTCAACAATACAACTCTAGGTCATATTTCCCTTACTCATAATAAGGAGTAGTACGATATAGGCCCGCTAAATATAAATTTAAAACAAGTACCCTCCCTCTCGGTGGCTGACTCTGACGCGTTGCGACCTAACGACATCGCACATTAATGACTTCAGGAGTCGTAGATAGTTATATCTCTGCGAGAGCTAAACTGACGGGTAGTTCTGCTACTCTGTCAGAGTCTAATGAGACTAAAGTCATGGATGTAGAGACCCGTCCTAATCCATCCGGACGAAGTCCATATTGATTATAAACGATTCACAACAGTTGATTACATCGCGAGGTACTTGACCTCTATATGATACATTTTACAAACATTGCATTCGTTTTTAAAAGACAAACTGTTGTTACATCGACAGTTGACAGACATGTATAGCATTTCATATTATATCTAAATATAATTGACATAATAATAATCTTGATGAACTCAACGACTTGAATGCAACGTCTTTTGAAATATGTCATGAATGACTCCAAGTAATATCTTTAAAATGAGCAAATGCACAGCGGAAGATCTCTTTAACACCTGAGAATAAACATGCTTTAAAGTGTCAACCAAAAGGTTGGTGAGTTCATTAGTTTAACATAAATAATCATTTTCTAACTTTTAGTAGACCACAAGATTTCAGATTTCCATTTCTCATAAACATACGTCCCATACATAGAGACAAAATAATCATTCATATGGATTGAACACCTGGTAACCGACATTCACAATATGCATATAAGAATATCCCCATCATTCCGGGATCCTCCTTCGGACATGATATAAATTTCGAAGTACCAAAGCATCCGGTACTTTGGATGGGGCTTGTTGGGCTCGATAGATCTATCTTTAGAGTTCGCGTCAATTAGGGTTTCTGTTCCCTAATTCTTAGATTACCAGACTATAAAGGGGCATATTCAGTTTCGATCATTCAACCATATAATGTAGTTTCGATTACTTGTTTCTATTTCGTAAAACATTTATAAAAGCGCATGCATTCTCAGTCCCAAAAATATATATTGCAAAAGCATTTAAAAAGGGAGTAATGAAAACTCACTGTACTGTATTTTGTAGTAAACATACATATGACGATATTGAACAACTGAACAATGCAGGGTTGGCCTCAGATTCACGAACCTATATCATTTATATATTTATTAACACATGTAATGGTAATCGAACAACTTTATATATTATTAGTGATTTTAATTGTTATTTTAAATCATGTGTTTTATTAATAACTTAATTAATTATATTTATATAAAAATATTACTATGGTTGTATTAAATATAGTTTTATATAATTAATAGTTATATGATAAAATAAAAAGGTGTTTCATTTTATAATAATAATAATAATAATAGTTATTATGATAATAATAATAATGATACTATTAATAATAATAATAATAATAATAATAATATTAAAATGATAATGTTAATAATAATACTTATATTAATAATAATTTGATAAAATTAATAATCATGATGATAATAATAAATGATACTTAACACTTATATTAGTAATAATAATAATACTAATAATAAAATACTAGTAATAATAACAATAATAATAATAATAATAATAATAATAATAATAATAATAATAATAATAATAATAATAATAATAATAATAATAATAATAATAATAATAATAATAATAATAATAATAATTTTGCTAATAGGAACTACCTTTAAAAACGTCTCCTAAAAAGAAATGCCTTAGCCAGGGCTCGAACCTGAGACATCTCGCTAACCCACTACAACCCTTAACCATCCGTCTATTGTTACATTTCTGATTTAAATCAGTTTCGAAATATATGTATACCGTATATCCTGTCTGGCCTCGATCAGCTTCTTTCGGTCCAATTCAAACCCAATATATTCCAGCCCAACAAGTTTAAACATAACGGCCCATTATAAAAGGAACTCGGCCCTATTAAGAAAAATAAACCGTGGCCCAAACCACAATGAAACACGGTCCAAAGCAACTTAATTAAGCCTAGTTAGTAACATTGATCAACCTAGGATTCGTACTAATTTAATTCAATTTAAGTTGCTGTACCAAAAATCTGGAATCCAAGGAATACGTCTTTATCTCTACCCCTCCACTCTTTTTTTTTTATTCGACAAAAGGAGATATCAAATACTCAATTTATTGAAAATTTAACAGGTACCTTCATAACTTTTTGTACAGCAGGAAGGATCGAAGCTGGTAGCTTCTATCATAGAGATCGAATAGAACTAGCTGTAGATATAAGCTTGAATAAATTAAAGACGGTGAGGCGTTGACGGTAGTAACAGACACAAAACAAAGGTGGTGGTTGAATAGTGATCAGAGTAAAAATTGTTTTCGGTTGGGATTTGTACAACGACAGGAAACCAACAACAAAAGTTAAAAGGATTTGTGGTGGTTTCGATTGTTGCAAACAGAAACAATAAGATGGTGTTTGGGATTTGGATCACGAAGAAAAGAAAAAAAAAATAACAACAACCATTTAAGCTCATCGAATTGTAGCAAACAAAAATTGATAATTGTTGGGTTGGTTCTTGGGTCACGTTTGTAGCAGGAAGCCGAAAGATATATATAAAATCGGTGGTGGGTTACAGTTCCACCAATTAGGTTTTGGTGTTCTTTGAATGTAATAGAAACAGAGAAAAGTAGGTTATGATGGTGGCTCGTTATGAATTAAATAGAAAAATAGAAGCATGGTTCATTGGTGTTGGGTTTGTCGTGGATGAAACAGAATCAGGAGAGAAATATTAGCAGTAGCAAAAAGGAGGTTTCTTGGGTTATTGGTCTTGCTCGACCATATGCAAAAATAGAAGTAATGATTGCAACTGATGATGGTTTGTATCGTGAGTTCATAGTGAATGGAATGGTGGTGGAAGACGACGATTAAGGCGGTAGCAATAGCAGATAACTTCGAGGTTTATTGATTATCAATAACAATTAACAAGCAACGAAAGGGGTTTGATGATTGTAGTGGTCGATTGAAAATAGAAGTAGAAACATACGGTTAGCAGCAACATGTAGCAGGTAAGTGGCGGTTGATCTAATGGTGGTTCATGGTTAGGGATGATGATGGTTTTGACGGTTGAAAGAAGAGAAATATAAACCATGAGTAATAGGTAACAGTAAGTGGGTTTTGTGTAATTGTTCATGGGTTTAAACCTACGTAGACAAGTATCATGTGGGGATTTACATAGATGGTGGCGACTATCTAAAATAAACGATGAATAGTTGGCGGTTTTGCAGTTTCGCGAAGAAGAAGAAGAAGCAAGAAATCCCAAAGTGATGTTGAAAAGGTTGGTGACTAAAGGTGATATGTTCTCGGTTTGTTGTTGTTGGATGCATGGTGATTGGGTATGAGTCGGAACAAAAGTAGATAGCATACATGGTTCCAACGATTTTGGTAAGTGGGTTGAAAGAAAAAAAAAAGTAGTAGGAAAATATCATATTGTATCTCCAGTTGCATAAGCATATATGTATGTTTATAAGGATTTAATTGAATATCTAAAAGTTAAGGAAACACGTGTAATCTAGTCATTTTTTCTTTAATTTAACCAACTGACAGCAATCAGGAAAAATAAAAGGTGAAGTTGATTGCTGGTTGTCTGTAGTAATCGACTTGTAATCAATTTAGACAAGAAGTATCAAAATTTTCAATCATTACAAAAAAAAAATAAAGGCAGAAAGGTACCTCTAACTGAATCGGATTCCATTTATATATAAAATTTTATTTAAGTAAAATTATTAATTAATAATTATAATTATATTAATGATAACAAAGATCCTAATTTTTACTACTAGTTATGAAAAAAATGCTTTTAGTAATGATATCAATAATATTAGTGATTAAAGATTTCCAATTTCATATATATATATAACATTAATAATACTGATATTAATATTAATCTTAAATAATAGCATCTATCTTTTAACTAGTAAATTAATATTACATATTATAATTTATCTAATATAATACAAAAATGCTTATATCTTTTATATATATTCCATTATGCATAACATAATAATTCTTTATAGAAATCCTATATACTTATATATAGCTTTATTTTAATAATAACTTTCTTATCTTGTAAAATATTTTACATATTTAATTCTAATGATTTAATTATATTTTATTATTTTCAATACTTATATATATATACTTATTTATACACAATTGTTCGTGAATCGTCCGGTATTGTCAGAGGGTAATTGATTACATTGATATAGATTTCAAAACTTTCGAGACTCAACATCACAGATTTTTGCTTATCGTGTCGGAAACATATAGCGATTAAGGTTTAAATTTGATCGGAAATTTTCGGGTCATCACAGTACCTACTCGTTAAAGAAATTTCGTCCCAAAATTTGAGTGAGGTCGTCATGGCTAACAATAAAAATGTTTTTATGACCGATATGAGTTGATAATCATTGAATAATAATGATAAAATAATTCGATTATTCTAATGATACGAATGAAGCTATCGCAAAAGATTGAATTGAAGAAAAAATAAGATTTTCCTTAGCTTTTGACATAAACAGGGTTGAATTTAGAAAATAAGGTGCGTTTTAACTTTTGACGTAGTTATTGTTGAATTCCGGAATTCAAGGGATTTAAAGAAAATCTTCGAAATCTATAAGATTTGATTCTTCGGCGAGTAAGGAAATTGAGATCTCTATCATTAAATACCATGATCTGCCTCGATTACTCTGTCTGATATTTCCTTTATAAATTAAACTCTTTCGTTCCATTAGTTTCCACCACTTCTATGCCTTCTTTCTCAGTTCATATATTCAAAAGATTATAATAATGCTTAAACCGGTTCTGATCCTTGTCCTCATCCTTATTATCGCAACCATTATTCTTCTTTTCCAACTTCCACCAGAGGAATCTGCTTACTTCTACTTTGCTTCAGGGATTATTGTATTTATAATCCTCCCGACCTCTAGTAAAACGAGTAATGGTCCAGAATTCGTAAGTATGGGATTTCGAATAAACATCGTGTTCTAAATAAGAACTACTATATTAGCAGGATTTGATTTATCAAATTATCAGGATCACTGAGAATAGAACTATCAAGAAAATACTTTCTTGATATGTTCAGAAGTTAAGTATAATGAAAGAGTTATGTAACATGGCACGTGATGACATTAGGATCTGTGAATCATCACGTCCTATTAGAAACTCAGCATGATTTACTGTAATATAATCACGTTGATCAAGTGTCATTATATTATACTAACTCATGCATCAGTTCCCAACATTACTTCAATAACATTCATATTTTAAGCTCGAAACTTTACAGAATATAGAAACAAACAGTTTCTATGTAATGACCCGGAAATTTCCGACCAAATTTAAACCTTAATCTTTATATGTTTCCGACACGACAAGCAAAAATCTGTAATGTTGAGTCTAGAAAGTTTGAAATCTATATTTGGTTAATTGGTTACCCTTTAACCATACCTGACGATTCACGAACAACTATTTGTAAATAGATACATATATATGTGCGTGTGAATAAATGTGTATATAAATACTACTCGGGAATATATAAAATAATTATCAAACCTTTTGATCAGGTTTCAAACAGGTAATGAGTGAAATAATTGAATATAATTAATTTAAAATTATGATATTTTTTTCTGAATACATTTATTCGTAACTTTTTAGCAATGGATCACGATTTAATACTCCATTCAAAAGTGTTGGTACACAAATTCAATTCTTATAATTTTTATACTGTTTTCTTTGCACGTTTCTATTACCTTATGATTTATTAATATATTTTATTATTATAATAGTAGTATATTATTGTTTTAATTATAGCCGTGAACCAATAGACAGATCGAGAACATATTATTGTATATACATGAGTTTGGTTCTACTGTACATTAGTTACTGTTTTTGCCATCTCATTATCCAAGCACTTGGATATTATTTATATATATACATATATCAATTGATAGGCACCACCCTTCTTATCTCTCTCTCACTTCCTCTCTCACTCCTGGTTACTCGTCATAAACATAAACGATATCCATAATCGTTTCCTTGTTTTGTTTGTGAACACACCATCACAAACCGCCACCCCACTCTAGATCACTCTCTTCCAACTTGAACCATCATCCTCAACACTTGTTCCATATAAAACACACCACTCTCGTGTTTTATTGTTTCTCAGTCAATTGTCATCACCCTTTATCCCATCACCACTCTACAGTTGATATTGTTATGATCAAACTCTAACATGCCACACTTTCCACCCATATGAACCACGAACTCGCCACCTTCGGACCACGACCAAACAATCATCATTTCACTTCCATTATGCAACTACTAACGGTTGTTTCTACTTCAAACGGACCACCAACACAACAATGATAATATTAAACCCTATAATCCGGAAATATTATTGTTTTAATAATGATAATGGGTGTTTCTATTATTTGTTGTGACCGACATCTAATGAGCATATGACCCACACTTTGTTAGTGGAATTCGTTACACACAAACACCATCACTTTGTAATTCTTTGATTCTAATTCTTCTTCCCTGTTTTTAATTCTTTTTGATGCTATCCATTCCTGTTTACGGTTTCTGTTTCAGACCCATGTAACACTACATAAACCGCCACACCACAGCCACCTTTGACAAGTATATTTTCCTCTCCACTTTCGTGAACCCCACCCAAACACCCTTGAGATATTTTGGAGCTGCTACACTGCTACAACAGGCTGCTGTTCCCTTATTTCATAACCTAACACCCAAAAACTATCACACCATCGCCTTCCTTCCTCTCAATCTCACATATCTCTCTCTAAAAGTGCTTCGTGAACTCAAGATGACCTCAAAAACCCTCGAAACAATTAACTGCCTTTTATTTTTTTTTGTGTTAAAGCCGACACTTTCATTAATGGATGTCCACTTGCTACCACCTTTTGATAGTAGATGACAAGGGAGTTAGTAATCCAATTAAAATAAAGTGGCTGGAAAGATTCACGGGTTCAAAGAACTAATCCATACAACCAATTTAAATTTAATACGTAGGTCCACCATTTTTTTTTAGACGAGTGTTCTTCTTGTGGGCCAAATTATACATATTTTACGGAGTATTATTAAAGTAAGTGGTGTGGGGATATAAAGGAAATGGTACACGAGGAAGATAGCTGTATATATTTATTTTTTTTTTATTTCCGGTCGAGTGAAAGGAAACAGACACCACGAGATGTTTGCTTGGGCCGTGATTCAATTTTATCAGTTGGGTCTAGGGAAACTATATTGGGCCAAAGTAATTTTGGGTGTCCGATTATGGATATATGAAGATGAAGATGAGCATAAAATTTAATTCGGGTTATAAGTTTTTAAAGTGGGTCAGATTACAGAAAGACGAAGATGGTGGAGTGGTTAGTGTTGTTTGTGTTTAAACGAATGGTCATGGGTTCAAATCTGACTCATGTCATTTTTTTTTTTTGGGAAAAGCTTTTAAGGTAGCTATTTATTATTATTATCATTATTAAGATCAATATTACAAATTTACCAAATACATATTACTTATATAACTAGTATCATTAATATTATTAAAACTATTATTTTTATCATTATTATTAAAAATTATTATTACTAAAATTATTATTTTATTTTTATCAAAACTATCATTATTTTTGATAAAAGATTATAGTAAAATTTAATATATAATAACATTAATGAATTTTTTTAACATTAATAATATATATTAATTAATTATTTCGAATATTGAAAACGAATATATTATCAATATAACTATACGTATAAATATTAATCATTTTATAAAATAATTATATAATTGAAAATTTAATACATAAATAATGTATATATATTTAAATTGGAATTTGGTATGAATATTATAACACTACAAAGCTTAATATATATAAGTATTACATGGAATTATGTGATTATATGTTTTAATATATATATAAATTATATAGGTTCGTGAATCGAAGGCCAACCTTGCACATGTTAAATGATGTTATATGTATTTTTACTACAAAATACATTAGGTGAGTATATAGTCCCTTTTAAACTCTAAATATTTTGGGCTGAGAATACATGCGCTGTTTTTATAAATGATTTACGTTATGGACACAAGTGATCAAAAATAATATCTATGTTGAGTTGTACCATGGCATATTTCTTTATACTTGGTAGCTAATATTTACGTGAGGAGCGTAAACGCGAATCCTGTTGATAGATCTATCGGGCCTGACAACCCCAACCGGGCTGGACGACCAGTTTTAAACGTTTGCACAGTACTTCGTTTCGTTACTACACTTGGTACGGTGTAGGGTTTATTTAAGAATATGCTGCTGTGATTTAAATGTTAAGTATGGTTACCAAGTGCTCAACGACTTTTCATACACGAGGAGTGTATTATGTATAAACATGAAATCTTGTGGTCCATAGTTATAACGTTGCTAGCATCAAACCTATATATCTCACCAACTTTATGTTGACGTTTTAAAGCATGTTTATTCTCAGGTACAAACTAAGTCTTCCGCTGTGTATTAGCTCATACTAAAGATATTACTTGGAGTCGATCATCGTAATGGAACCAAATGTTGAAGACTTTGTCCAGGTGGATAAGGACCGGTCTTTACAGTTGGTATCAGAGCGGTGGTCTTAGCGAACCAGGCCTTGCATTAGTGTGTCTGACTAGTAGATGTTAGGATACATTAGTGAGTCTGGACTTTGACCGTGTCTACATGTCAAAAAGTTTTGCTTATCATTTCTAGTCGGAAACCATCTGTTTATCATCCATAGGGAATTACCTGCTTATCATTCTTAAGTCTAGACATGTCTTACTGCATTTAGTGCATCGATAGTGTATAGACAAAATTCATATCGTAGCGCATCTGTAGACTTGCCTGACATATACCGTAGGTTCCTCTGAAGTCTACGAAATCTTTAGTACTATGTATATAGATATTCTATATATCTAGAATATCATCCGATATCCGAAAATCATTTCACATCAAATAACCATTCCATCCACCAAATTGTCCTCTTGGCGATGAACCTGAAGCACTTACCGGCGAACCTATTCGAAACACCATTTTCTCACTCATTTCTAGAGTATCTCGTCACGACTATATACTATCCCATATTTCGAATCTAGTTCATTCGCTCGCTCCAACCGCCAATCATCCCGGTGTACTAGCAGAAATTAACGAACTTCGCGCTCGTGTGACGACGTTGGTGAACAATGTGCGAAGGTTGCAAACACCAGCATCAGCACCAACCGCATAATCTGTATCACCATCATCAACGTCAACAGTACCCTTATCACCCCCAAATCACAACCGCGTCATAAACTTCAAAAATAATCTTTGTTCTACATATCGTTCTATCTACTCTATTTTCATTCTACGTATCGTTCTACATCGATTATCTTCGCTTTACATATCATTCTACCTCATTTATCTCCGTTCAACATGACAATTATGTAATCTCTAATGATTTAGAGATCACGTAATCAAGTGTTAATGATAAATCAAATGAGTTTAATATCTTAAAGACTCACTGAATCCATGATTACACTCGATGAAAATATATATGCAAGTATATTTTCATAAAGATTGTAATTAAAAATTCTTTCGTACAAACTGTTAATGATGAAAATATTTTAACGGGTGGGTAGCACCCGAGGAATATTCTAATTTCACATTAATAAGTTACACTGTACATTCTTCGGATCTGATTCAACGGTCATTTACTATCCTACTTACAAACACCGATATTCGTATCTGCTCACCCCAGAATAACTATTTTCATTCAAAATTTCATATTCGGATTTTGACCTATCAGAATCCAACAAGTGGCATAAAGAAGAAAACATTGGACAAAATAAAATTTGTTAGAAACAAACGGATTAACTAATTGAAATATTGTTAAGATTCCACGCTAACTGTTCCTAGCTAACTGTTCCCAGCTAACTGTTAATTCCGTATTATATTTTAATTATCGCAATTTACATTCTCGCAATTTTATTTATTGTTATTTAATTTCCGCACTTTACATACCGTCGGGACACATGTACAACAATACGTCGGATTAATTCTGAGACAACACGTTGTGCAATAGGTCATGATATTTATTTATTTAATTTACGCACTTTAAATAACGGGACACGTATACAAGGTTTCGACCTATCATATTGACCCATCTATATATATATATATATATATATATTTCGGAACGACCATAGACACTCTATAGTTGGCTATACAGGGTTGAGGTGAATTCCAAAATATATATATACTTTGAGTTGTGATCAATACTGAGACCGGTGCACGGGTCACGATACGTATTAATTAATACGAATATTATATATATAACTGTATATGAATCATTGGACCATTGGACAATTGGACTATTGGACTGCTAACTTTGGACAATTAAAATGAATTAAAATATTGATTATAACATATGAAACTAAACAATTCTTCAAGTTTGCCACTTGATTTCATCTTAAAACTTCATTTGTATCTCGACAATTACAATCTGTGTTCAAATCTTTTCGTGATTCTTGAAAACACCTCAACCGTAAAGTTAAATCAACCGCACTTCATCTATGGAAGGAAATATTCTTGCATATAGTTATGCACCTGGAAACTCTCGGAAACTGAGTCGGCGTTTAACACGTAGCAGTATTAATTCCTTTAGTGTTATTATTACCCAAAATAACTTTACAATTCCTTCTCAAATTAGTCAAATTTTGTCACAGCTCCAGCAAGCCAATTCGATTTTTTTTTCCGCTCGAATCAACCTTATTATAACTTTGATATATACGATTAAGCTTTCCTCATCGTTACCAGAGAACCTTTTATATTCCACCATATTACCATCAGCGTTTAATCATCTAAAAACACAATTCTCCCGAAACCACATCGGTTTGATAACCAATGACCCAGATCCATTAACTTTGAGAATGCTGACGAAGCAGCATGTTGTAGATGGTCTTAATGGCCAAAAGTAGATGATAAAGAAAGGGGGGTTAGGAACGCTCGATAGAAAATTTAGTACCGAAAAGCGGATTATGCGAAACTATGAAGGAAGCCGTAGACAAATCACAAAGAATAAGTTTGACTTCAAAGAATCTAAATGATTCAGTGCCTGCTGAAATTCTTAGTACGTACCTTGCTCATTACTCTAAAACCTTTGCGGACAATATTCTCTATCATCATCATTATCTTAAATATTCTAAGATATCATCGTATCTCTCATTATAAATATCCTCAATATTTCTGAAGATATTTTTATGACTATTCTTATCCGAAATCATTCATCTCTTCGCGCTATCTGTGTCACATCAGAAACTAAATTAGTTTCTAAATTCGAAAACCTTCGAGTTTAAAATAGGAATGTTTTGAAGCAGTGTTGGGAACTGATGCATGAATTAGTATAATATAATGAAACTTGATCAACTTCATTATATTACAGTAAGTCATGTTAAGTTTCTAATGGAATGTGATGATTCACAGTATCATCATCATGTGCCATGTCACACGGCTATTACATTCTATTTCTAAAAATATCAAGAAAATATTTCTTGATGATTCGGTCTTTTCTAGGGTATTCTGGTAATTTAACAAACCAAGATCGTGCCATTACGATTTCTTTCTTAAAAACATTAACAATGTTCATTCCAAAATCCATATGTGTAAATTCTGGACCGTTACAAGAGATGCTTGGTTGAAGAGGAGGAAAAGAAAAAAAAAATGAAGCTCCGAAAAAAAAAACTTGGGGTATAAATCGCAGCAAATAGAAGAGAGCATTAACTGCGGATGACAATGATTATGGAAGACAGAAGTAGGGACATCGAGATATAAGGGAAGATATAAAACTCAACAACAACCCTGAAATTATAAACCGTATATATCGATGCAGATAGCGATATAAAGACACGGGAGAACTGGAAACACTATAAACCCAAGAGTATAGTAGAAGTAAATAGATTCTTCTGGTGGTAGATGAAGGCGGAGGATAACAGATGTGAAGATTAAGAGTATATTAAGAATCAGGGATGGTTGGAGCATATTAAGAAAAGAGCAGAGGGAGAAAGAATAGAAGGTGTGAAGAATAAGAAGAACGAAGGGGGTGAATTTATAGCAATATATCCGACAGAGAAATCGGAACAGATTATTGCATTAATTAAAGAAGATTTTGATTTTCTAAATCGCCGAAACATCAAATCTTATTACGTAAGATTTTCTTTCAAATCCCTTAAATCCCGGAGGTCAATAGTAACTACGTCATCGGTTAAAAACAATTTCATATTACTCATTTCACTCTTTTGTAATAGCTTCACTCGTACGCTTCACTGATCGAAACATTTTATCTGTATCCCTCGATAATGATAAAACTCCATTATCACATCATATTCGTCATGAAAACATTCTTATTGTTAACCATGATGACCTCTATCAAATTTCGGGGACGAAATTTCTTTAACGGGTAGGTACTGTAATGACCCGGAAATTTCCGACCAAATTTAAACCTTAATCTTTATATGTTTCCGACACGACAAGCAAAAATCTGTAATGTTGAGTCTAGAAAGTTTGAAATCTATATTTGGTTAATTGGTTACCCTTTAACCATACCTGACGATTCACGAACAACTATTTGTAAATAGATACATATATATGTGCGTGTGAATAAATGTGTATATAAATACTACTCGGGAATATATAAAATAATTATCGAACCTTTTGATCAGGTTTCAAACAGGTAATGAGTGAAATAATTGAATATAATTAATTTAAAATTATGAGATTTTTTTCCGAATACATTTATTCGTAACTGTTTAGCAATGGATCACGATTTAATACTCCATTCAAAAGTGTTGGTACACAAATTCAATTCTTATAATTTTTATACTGTTTTCTTTGCACGTTTCTATTACCTTATGATTTATTAATATATTTTATTATTATAATAGTAGTATATTATTGTTTTAATTATACCCGTGAACCAATAGACAGATCGAGAACATATTATTGTATATACATGAGTTTGGTTCTACTGTACATTAGTTACTATTTTTGCCATCTCATTATCCAAGCACTTAGATATTCTTTATATATATACATATATCAATTGATAGGCACCACCCTTCTTATCTCTCTCTTACTTCCTCTCTCACTCCTGGTTACTTGTCATAAACATAAACAATATCCATAATCGTTTCCTTGTTTTGTTTGTGAACACACCATCACAAACCGCCACCCCACTCTAGATCACTCTCTTCCAACTTGAACCATCATCCTCAACACTTGTTCCATATAAAACACACCACTCTCGTGTTTTATTGTTTCTCAGTCAATTGTCATCACCCTTTATCCCATCACCACTCTACAGTTGATATTGTTATGATCAAACTCTAACATGCCACACTTTCCACCCATATGAACCACGAACTCGCCACCTTCGGACCACGACCAAACAATCATCATTTCACTTCCATTATGCAACTACTAACGGTTGTTTCTACTTCAAACGGACCACCAACACAACAATGATAATATTAAACCCTATAATCCGGAAATATTATTGTTTTAATAATGATAATGGGTGTTTCTATTATTTGTTGTGACCGACATCTAATGAGCATATGACCCACACTTTGTTAGTGGAATTCGTTACACACAAACACCATCACTTTGTAATTCTTTGATTCTAATTCTTCTTCCCTGTTTTTAATTCTTTTTGATGCTATCCATTCCTATTTACGGTTTCTGTTTCAGACCCATGTAACACTACATAAACCGCCACACCACAGCCACCTTTGACAAGTATATTTTCCTCTCCACTTTCGTGAACCCCACCCAAACACCCTTGAGATATTTTGGAGCTGCTACACTGCTACAACAGGCTGCTGTTCCCTTATTTCGTCACCTAACACCCAAAAACTATCATACCATCGCCTTCCTTCCTCTCAATCTCACATATCTCTCTCTAAAAGTGCTTCGTGAACTCAAGATGACCTCAAAAACCCTCGAAACAATTAACTGCCTTTTATTTTTTTTGTGTTAAAGCTGACACTTTCATTAATGGATGTCCACTTGCTACCACCTTTTGATAGTAGATGACAAGGGAGTTAGTAATCCAATTAAAATAAAGTGGCTGGAAAGATTCACGGGTTCAAAGAACTAATCCATACAACCAATTTAAATTTAATACGTAGGTCCACCATTTTTTTTAGACGAGTGTTCTTCTTGTGGGCTGAATTATACATATTTTACGGAGTATTATTAAAGTAAGTGGTGTGGGGATATAAAGGAAATGGTACACGAGGAACATAGCTGTATATATTTATATTTTTTTTTATATCCGGTCGAGTGAAAGGAAACAGACACCACGAGATGTTTGCTTGGGCCGTGATTCAATTTTATCAGTTGGGTCTAGGGAAACTATATTGGGCCAAAGTAATTTTGGGTTTCCGATTATGGATATATGAAGATGAAGATGAGCATAAAATTTAATTCGGGTTATAAGTTTTTAAAGTGGGTCAGATTACAGAAAGACGAAGATGGTGGAGTGGTTAGTGTTGTTTGTGTTTAAACGAATGGTCATGGGTTCAAATCTGACTCATGTCATTTTTTTTTTTTTTTGGGAAAAGCTTTTAAGGTAGCTATTTATTATTATTATCATTATTAAGATCAATATTACAAATTTACCAAATACATATTACTTATATAACTAGTATCATTAATATTATTAAAACTATTATTTTTATCATTATTATTAAAAATTATTATTACTAAAATTATTATTTTTTTTAATCAAAACTATCATTATTTTTGATAAAAGATTATAGTAAAATTTAATATATAATAACATTAATGATTTTTTTAACATTAATAATATATATTAATTAATTATTTCGAATATTGAAAACGAATATATTATCAATATAACTATACGTATAAATATTAATCATTTTATAAAATAATTATATAATTGAAAATTTAATACATAAATAATGTATATATATTTAAATTGGAATTTGGTATGAATATTATAACACTACAAAGCTTAATATATATAAGTATTACATGGAATTATGTGATTATATGTTTTAATATATATATAAATTATATAGGTTCGTGAATCGAAGGCCAACCTTGCACATGTTAAATGATGTTATATGTATTTTTACTACAAAATACATTAGGTGAGTATATAGTCCCTTTTAAACTCTAAATATTTTGGGCTGAGAATACATGCGCTGTTTTTATAAATGATTTACGTTATGGACACAAGTGATCAAAAATAATATCTATGTTGAGTTGTACCATGGCATATTTCTTTATACTTGGTAGCTAATATTTACGTGAGGAGCGTAAACGCGAATCCTGTTGATAGATCTATCGGGCCTGACAACCCCAACCGGGCTGGACGACCAGTTTTAAACAGTTGCACAGTACTTCGTTTCGTTACTACACTTGGTACGGTGTAGGGTTTATTTAAGAATATGCTGCTGTGATTTAAATGTTAAGTATGGTTACCAAGTGCTCAACGACTTTTCATACACGAGGAGTGTATTATGTATAAACATGAAATCTTGTGGTCCATAGTTATAACGTTGCTAGCATCAAACCTATATATCTCACCAACTTTATGTTGACGTTTTAAAGCATGTTTATTCTCAGGTACAAACTAAGTCTTCCGCTGTGTATTAGCTCATACTAAAGATATTACTTGGAGTCGATCATCGTAATGGAACCAAATGTTGAAGACTTTGTCCAGGTGGATAAGGACAGGTCTTTACATTCTATATGATGTAATACTGATAGCACGAAGAGATTAATGATTTCAGATAAGAATAGTTATAAAAATATCTCCAGAAATATGGAGGATATTTATAATGAAAGATACAATAATATCTCGGAATATCTAAGATCAGCGGATGATAGAAACTATTGTCTGCAATGGTTTAGAGTAAGGAGTAAGATATTCGCTAAAGACTTCAGCAGACATTGAATCATTTAGATTCTTTGAAGTCAAACTTATTCTTTGTGATTTGTCCACGACTTTCTTCATAGTTTCGCATAACCTGCTTTTCGGTACTAAATTTGCTCTTGAATGTGTCCAATATGATGATACACAGGAAGCACGAAGAGATATATAATTTTGGACGAGAATATTTATGAAAATATCCTCAGAAATATAGAAGATATTGATGATGATATTTTGGAATTTCTAAGTTCGATGGTTGATGGAGAAAGATTTTCCGCAAGATTTTAACATGAGTACGGAGCAAGATATTCTCTAAAGATTTCAACGGATCTAGATTTATCTGGGTTCTATGAATTTAGGGTATGTTACTTGTATTTCTCCTTGGTTTCCTTTATGGTTAGCTCAATCCACTTTCCAGTTCCAACTTTTCTGAGCTTTTCCAACATACTAATCTTTATCATCACACTTTCGATGATTATGGTCATTTACGGTTATCTACAGTTTCTGCTGCTTCATTCAACTTTTTCAACGTTCAGAGTATTGATTTGTGACTGAGTGCTTTTCATAATTTCAGAATGAGAGATCATAATTCTAAGAGATAAATGTCATACATATAACTGTTGATGTAGATATGCTGTGAGTTTTCAAAGTACTGATTGCTGATTCCCGGTAATTGGTATGACAGTTCTCGTTACAAGATGCGGATGAGTATATGATGAGACTTCAATAGATAAATATAGTGATTTGTCAGAGAGATTTAAGCCAAGGAGCAACAAGGTTGCTGGTACGTCGGCTGGTAATATGATGGAATATAAAAGAATTCTCTGGTATCAAAAGGGTGATCGTATATATCAAGATTATAATAAGACTACTTCGAATGAAAAGTCGAAGTTGACTTGTTGGAGCTGTGACAAATTTGGCTAATTTGAAAAGAAATTGCAAAGTTATTTTCGGTAATAACAACGCCAAAGGAGCTAGCACAGATACATTTTAAACGCTGACTCAGGTTTCGAGTGTTTTCCGGTTCATAACTATATGCATAATCTTTCTTCTTGTAGATGAAGTGCGGTTGGTTCATCCTTTCGATTGAGGTGTTTTCGAGAATCATGAAAGGTTTGAACGCGGATTGTAATCGTCAAGATACAAATGAGGTTTAAGATGAAAATCTAGTGGCAAACTTGAAGCATTGTTTAGTTTCATATGTTATAATCAATATTTTAATTCGTTTTAATTGTCCACTGTTGGTAGTCCTCAGCTGATTAGTCCACAGTTAGCTAGGAACAGTTAGCTAGGATTTTGTTAGCGTGAATTCTTAACAAAATTTCTCATAGTTAATTTGTTTCTAACAAATTTTATTTTGTCCAATGTTTTCCTTCATTATGCCACTTGTTGGATTCTGATAATTCAAAATCCAATTATGAACTTGGATGAAAATGGTTATTCTGTGGTGAACGGATTCGCATATCGGTGAATGTGAGTAGGATAGTAAATGACTGTTGAATCAGCTTCGAAGAATATACAGTGTAACTTATTAATGTGAAATTTAAATATTCCTCGGATATTACCTACTCGTTAAAATATTTTCACCATTAACAGTTTGTACAGAAGAATTTTTAATTACAATCTTTATGAAAATATATTTACATATATATTTTCTTCAGATATAATCATGAATTTAATGAGTTACTATAATATTAATCTCATTTGCTTTTCGGTTTGAGCTAGAATACATAATCTCTAAAACATTAGAGATTACATAATTTTCATGAAGAACGAAGATAAATAATATAGAATGCTTCGTAGAACAATGATTATGCTTGAGGTACAGAATGAGATGTTGAGGCATGGATTGTTGAAACTTGGGTTGTTGGTGGTACTGGTGCCATTGGTGCTAAGGCTGGTGATGTTACTGGTGTTGGTGATACTGTTGATGATTGCAAATTGTATACCATGCTCTCTAAAGTTAATACTCGAGCTCGGAGTTCTCTAACTTCTTCTACTAACCCGAGTTGTTTATCAATGTGAGGTAGAGGTCAGATATCTTCTCTAGTTCCATTAATGGTCGTTTCAAGATGAAAAATTCTTGCAAATAGGGTATAAACGGTATTGCGAATGGGTTCGCCGGTGAGCGGGTCAAGTACTCCAAGGTTAGGTGGTAGATTTGATTCATGATATGGAGTACCTTCTTCCTTTCTCCATAGGGTGAGTATGTCGCGAACCCATCCCCATTTTCTCCAGTAATCACCGTAGTTGATTGGTTGGTGTGCTCCTGTCACGCTGTCTTCAGAGTCAGAGGAACTTGGTCGATTCGTAGAGGCCATCCTAAACGATCTCAGGAAAGATTTTTGGTATGAAGAGTTTAGTAGAATCAATTGATAGTTAGATGGTATTCTCAATGCATAATTTGCATAGATATATATAGTACCAGGATCCCTTAAATTAAGGAGAAATTTACGAGAGATATCAGGCAAGGTCTACAGTAACAGATACACTAAGATATGAATTGTCAGATACGCTAAGATATGAATTTATCTATACACTGTCTACGCAATAGAGACAGTAAGACATGTCTAGACTAAGAATGATAAGCAGGTAATTTCTTAAGGATGATAAGCAGATGATTTTCGACTAGAAATGATAAGCAAAACTTTTGACATGCAGACACGGTCGAAGTCCAGACTCGCTAATTGATGTTTCGCGAGGTGTATATAAAATAGCTTATTTTTACAGGAAATACTATTAAATACGATACAATTTTACACAAGATATTTATTTATAGAATGGATATACTTAAACCTTGCTACAACACTTATAGGCAGTGTACCTAATCGTACAGTAGTGTAGTTTTTAGTAAGTCCGGTTCGTTCCACGTGGAATCTTTTTAAACAAAGCTTAACGCTATATTAGTTTACTTTTATAAAAATACAAATATATATATATATATAAGTAATATTATTATTATAAAGGGGGGTTTTTACCGTTTAATGACCGGTTTGTTGATTTTAAAACTTTAGTCGCAGTTAAAACCAAATAAATACAAGACTTTAAATTAAAGCATAAAGTAAATAACGATAATGAAATTGCGAATAATAAAAGTGCGATAAAATAAACTTGCGATAATTAAAAAGTACGATAATTAAAAGTGCAATTAAATACAATAACAATAAAAATGCGATAATTAGAAGTGCAATTAAATATAAAATAAAGGAAATTAAATATGAATTAAAAGAATTATGCTTATTTAAACTTCCGTAATCATGATGTTTGACGTGTTGATTTTAGTTTTATGCCCATGGGTTAATTGTCCTTTGTCCTGGATTATTTAATATGTCCGTCTGGTTTTTGTCCATAACAGTCCATCAGTCATAAATATAAAGTGCGAGTGTCCTCGTCAAATTATTCTTATACCCGAAGTTAAATATTCCAACTAATTGGGGACTTAAACTGTAACAAGATTTTAATACTTTGTTTAATAATTACACCAGGATGTCGACTGAGTGTAACCCAAGGTTTTAATATTTTGTTATCAATTATACCAAGTGTCCTTGTACATAATTTCACCCCTGTTTTAATTATTCTAGTGGCTATTAATCCATTCCCCTGTCCGATTAAATGAACGATTATTCGTACATATAAATACCCCGCCCATCGTGTCCGATTGAGTGTATATGGTAATTTATAGGGACGCCCAATTGTAAATCTTTATATTAACATTAACAAACTATCATTTAGTTAAACAAATATAAAGCCCATTAATAGCTCATAGTCTAATTTCCACAAGTGTCGTTCTTTTGTCCAAACCTAAATTATGGTACAAAGCCCAATTACCCAATTTTAATAATTAGCCCAACATCATGATTACTTCGTTTTAAATAAGCATAATAATAACTTAGCTACGAGACATTAATATAAAAAGGTTGAACATAACTTACAATGATTAAAAATAGCGTAGCGTTACACGGACAGAATTTCGACTTACACCCTTACAACATTCGCTAACATACCCTTATTATTAGGATTAAAATTAAAATTAAAATTAAAATATAAATATAAATATATACGATATAGATAGAGAGATGGATGATTTTTGGTGATTTTTGCGATCAGAATTCGTTTGCTTTTATAGGGATTTTCGACTTTTGGGGCTCCGCGACTCGCGGCATTTTTGCCTTCAAACTCCGCGAGTCGCGGAGTTTGAAATTACAGCTCAGTCCCTTTTGGAGTCTTTCTTGCCGACGGTTTATAATATATATATATAATATATATATAATTAATATAATTAATTATATATTATATTATATTTATATACATAGTTAACTTGTAATTTTTAGTCCGTTGCGTCGAGCGTTGAGAGTTGACTCTGGTCCCGGTTCCGGATTTTCGAACGTCCTTGCGTACAATTTTATATTTTGTACTTTGCGTTTTGAATCTTGTACTCTTGTAATTTCGAGACGTTTCTTATCAATAATTGGAACCTCTTTGATTGTCTTTTGTACTTTTGAGCTTTTTGGTCGTTTGCGTCTTCAATTCGTCGAATCTGTCTTTTGTCTTCACCTTTTATTATTTAAACGAATATCACTTTTAAATAGAACAATTGCAACTAAAAGCTTGTCTTTCTTGAGGAATAATGCTATGAAATATATGTTCGTTTTTAGCATTATCAAATATTCTCACACTTGAGCGTTGCTTGTCCTCAAGCAATATCGTCTTGAAATACTAGAATCACTTCTTTATTCTTCACACTTTGTACATCAGTGATTTCTATACGGTGGTATAAACAATGGTAGTAACGATATGGTTTACAGTCTCACATGACTATAAAAATTTAGATCCATTAAGGAAATTGGATCTTTATGAAAACATTTGATCTTTTGAAAATTAAATCTAGTTTTTACCCTAGATAAGTTTTCCGGGATAACCCTTTACCGGTGTTTGCAAAATATTTTTATGGGTTTGGTGGGTTTCAGATTTGAAAATTTTAGCTCAAAACTTATGGTTTTGTGTCACCCACTTGCTAACCTTGTATTTGAAAAGCAACACGTCCAGTTTACATGTCCCGTATATTACTTTTCGGTAACCTACCGTCCGGTTGTAAAGGAAAGCATTGAACAAGCAACTGTTAAGGCAATGTCCCCTGACATGCTTTTAATTATGGTCTATAACGTGTCGGACGCAATTACTATCCTTGGTAGGAGCAATAGTAAAGCTCACCCTTATGATTTTTCGATCTGGAACAAGGTCCTGTCTTTGACCATGCTATGCAACCACCGTTCTTACGGTTGACACCCGATTTAGTTCAGGTGACCTAATGAATTCCAGGTAAATTCCTAGGATTTTACGTTCAATGGTAATGAACGCATTGAAAATAGGGTTTTCAGAAAACAAATCAGTTTGTAATTTTGATCAAAATATTTTCTCGTTCAAGCTCGAGTTTAGATATCATTGAATTCCATGAGTTTGTAATTCTCAATCTTTAAGGTCAATCTCAAAGATTGAGTAATATCAGGCTTAAAAGCTGATTTTTGATCTTTTAAGGAGATTATCCTTTCTGGGGATCTGATTCATTAGTCTTATCAAGCTAATTTGCATGGTGCCCCCCCATTGTACGAGATAAATCCTTCTCATGGTTAGGATAAATCTGACCACTTGGCGACCCTGTTTAATGCTGAGGTCCGTGGATTTCCTGCTGATTTTAGTGATGACTTTTCTAGATTTTTCGTCAACCTACATCTGGTCTGGACGACAACTTCATGACCTAAATCAAGAAGCGCGTGTCTTTTTCGGAAGACTTTACTTCCTTTTAATGATGGAATTGATTCATCGTGTAGATCCATCTTTTCTTTTCTTTCATCGGGTAAAACAGTTTAGTTTAGTCCAAAGCAAAAGTATTTTCAGTTATTTGTTATAGATATATGTGACATATGTTTAAGATAACTTGGTAAATTTTCCCACACTTGGCTTTTATTTTCCTTTTTATCGTCCTCTATTCCATTTTAAATGAATTTTAACATTTTGGTTTGTTTCTCAATTTATGTCCTTTTTGTGGTAACAATAATTTCGGTGTTAAAACCTAGTTTTATCGTTCATAAATATGTATAAACATGATTTTGAGTTCATTTAATTGAAAATTTTGAAAAATTTTACTAGATTTGGGTAGTCAGTATATAAGACTAGGGCTGTTCTTTATTATCAGAGAGCACTAGATTCTAATACAACTACTGCTTTACTAGTATTTTTAATGGTAACCAAGTGTATAAAGTAAAAATTTTAAAATCCGAAAGAATTTAACCCCTTCCCACACTTAAGATCTTGCAATGCCCTCATTTGCAAGAAATCAGTAACAATTTAAATTATTGAGGGTGATTTGTGTGAAAATGATTAAATTTTTACCAAAGTTTCCAAATATATTGGCGTTTGTTTGCTGAATGATAAATGGTGCACATCATTTGTTCATTCCGTCTTGTTGTTATTTCACATATATTTTGCATCTTGTCGTCAAAATTAGTTGCTTTTGCTGAACTTAATGCCAGTCTTTGAAAATGCGTTGTTTTACCCTGTTGTGTACATAAGATAAACTGCAAACATATATACATATTTTTGAAGTTTGGTATATTACCCCACATTCAAAAATTATTAAAATCTAAGAATAAAAGTTAGACAATTATAAAAACTATTACAATATTAACAAAAGTATTAAACGTATCAATCATTACAAATTACAAAAAAAAAAATATAATAAGTAAACTAGGGATGATATTGATACCAATAGGGGTTCCAGGCATAACCATAGGTGCTATAGAATGCTTCGGTAGGGTTATACGTAGGATACGGTGGCTGCATCTCTATAGACCAGGGAGGGAAAATGGGTTTCAGTGTAGGAATATAGTTTCTACCTATATGTTGGCAATGAGCTATGATTTGGTTCTGATGAACTTTCCAATCTTCAAATGCTCTCTGTCTAGCATTTTCGTACTCCTGTGAAGCTATAAACCTTTGCATTTCTTGCATCTCATTCCCCCCTCCTACATTACCTTGCTGTTGGTTTCTCTCAACCTGTGGATGTCTACCATGGTATGGTACTGCAGCGTTATTTCGCCTCTTCAAAACTTTCGCACCATGGTATACATTTAAACCTATAGTATCGTGGGGTTCTGGTTCTTCTACTAATAATCCCCCCCCCCCGACTTATATCCACACCGAGATATTCACCAATCAAAGTAATAAAAATACCACCTCCTATTATGTTATGCGGTCTCATCCCCCGAACCATAGCTGATAAATAATAACCCACACAATACGGTATACTTACAGCACTTTGTGGGTCTCGAATACACATATGGTAAAACAAATCCTGTTCATTTACTTTTTCCTTGTTCTTACCCCTTTGTGTAATCGAATTAGATAAAAACCTATGAATTACTCTTAATTCAGCTCTATCTATGTCCAAATAAGAGTAATTTTCCCCTTTGAAACGGTGATGGCTTGTCATTTGACTCCACACACCGTGTGTATCAAAATTTTCATCTATCTTTCTACCGTTTAGTATCAACCCTCTACAATCGGCAGATGCTAACTCCTCAGGCGTATATATACGTAAAGCCTGAGCCATGTCCAGTAAAGACATGTGGCGCATCGAACCGCCTAACAAAAATCTAATAAAAGATCGATCGGTTAAACTAGTTACCCGATCATTCAACTCTATACTACACAATAATTCTTCACACCATACTTTATATACAGGTCTACGCATGGTGAATAAACGTACCCAGTCATTAAAAGTAGAATGAAGAGTATGCAAACCCCTTTGATATTTTGGATAATCTATCCAAAGTCTGTCAAATCTCAGGTTCGGGTGCAACTCTTCCAAGTGCATATCAGAAAAGGTCATGACTGGATGAGGTATATCCTGCTTGTAGTAGTTATCCACCTCCTGTTGTTCCGCATTCTCAGCAGGAGCATTGCGGGCTTGGGATGAAGATTCACCCCTTTCAGTCTGCAAAACACATCAAACACAATTTTTGTGCATCCAAATATGCATTAGTGTCAGCAAAATCATCAATCAAAATAATTACAATGACATGATCAATTTATATCAAACTTAAGCTCATTTTCATATTTTCATCAAATCTACACTTTTTCAAATAAGCATATACGAAAATGTTCGCCAAGTTCATAAGCATTCAACTCAAATAACATGTCAAAATAATCATTACTAGCAATTAAACAAGTTTCAAATGGCATTATCTCTCAAAAATCAAGTTCATAAATTTTAGACTTGAAAAAGTCCACTTTAATTCTCAAAATCATGTTCAGGCTCAAAGTTTGTATCATTTAACTACCTATACATGTTACACTACTTAATTTAGCAACAATTCATGACAAAAATTGGCCATAACCTGTTTATATCAAAAAGGCCCAAATTTGCTCAAGAACACAAACCCTAGATTACTCAAAATTTGAAGTTTAAGGCTTCTAATCATGTTAAACAGCATCAATCTAGGTTATACAAGCATAATACATAAACAATTTAAGCCTAATTACACTAAAAAGCATCAAAATCAAATTGGGGAAAAAATTGCTCAAGAACACTAATTTCGGATTAAATGGTGTTTAGGTGTAGAAATTTACCGTTTTTCTTGAGTAATTCCTAGATAGCATCCTTCTCAACATGATTTTAGTAAAAGATTTGGTGATTAACGGTTAAAAATTGTGATTTTGGGGGTGTTTTTGGGTTTTTTTTCGGAGTATTTCGCAGTGTTTTCTGTTTTGGGGGTGTGGACTGATCAGTTTGTGCGTTTATATTTTTTTTTCTGTATTTTGGTCCTCCCGCGACTCGCGGTGTTTGGACCCTTCAAACTCCGCGAGTCGCGGAGTTTGCTAATTTTTTTTTTTTTTTAATCTTTAACTTATAAAACAATTAAGTAATTAATTTTAAAATTTTGTTTCCCTTGTTATTTAGGACGAGGTCGTTTCGGATCGATGTCCTAGTCCGTCCCTCGACAAAATTTTAAAATTTGTCTTTTTGTAGCGATTGTTTTAAAAGCTAAGATTTTTGGGGTTTTTTAATGTTTTTTGCATACTTTAATTCAATAAGATTAAAAATAATGATAATAAAAGTTCTCGTCCCTCCCTTGGGTAAAGCAATTTCGGTTCAAAGACCTAGTCTTCAACTTACAACGAATTTTAAAAATCATATTTTTTTTTACTTAATGAGATAAAGTAAATTTTTGTTTTTAAATTCACACAATTTAAATATAAAATTCAAAATTAATATTAAAAATTCACACCAAACCTAAATTTTAAAATGCATAAAATTAAAAATTCATAAAATAAAAAATTCACACCAATCTTAATTTTAGAAATTCATATTATAAATTCACACCAAACTTATATTAATTTTTCAAATATTTACAATTTTACAAATATTGTTTTTACAAAGTTTGCAATATTAATTTAAGATTTATATATTAATTTTAAAAACATGGTAAAAATAAAATTAAAAATCTTTTTGGCCTTTTATCCCACTTTAATCAATCAAATATTATCAAAAATATGCGCCCCTCTTTTCGGTAAAGTAATTTCGGTTCCAAGACCTAATTTAACTCATGACGAATTTTTGAAATATTTTGGGTTGATTGATTAAAGATATTTATACCTTAAGAATAAACGTTAAATTTCGCAGTGATGTAATAAATTTTTGAATGATATCAATAATTTCGGTCGCCAAACCTAATTTTATTTAATACCAATTTAATACTTTTTAGCGAACAAATTAGCGTTTATTATCAAAAGGTTAAAAAAATAAATAAATAAAATAAAAACTGTACAGACTTACCTGTGAAATAGATTTCTTAGTTATATGATCTATCCCATTCATAAGATAGTCGGTTTAATTAGTTTTCCATGGCTACATAGGCGTAACCTCGAGCATTCAGTGTATTTTCTTCTAAACATATGAACGGTCCGTCTCTGCATAAAGTAACAAATTCGGTATTTGAATAGGTTTGATTATTTGAATATTTACCTCCATGTGACCATTTTCCGCATTTGTGACATCGTTCTAGGTGTCGTGCTCTTCTTTTCGCTGCGGATTTTGATTTTCCTTTACCAAATTGTAACTTATTATCTTCACATCTGGATTCTTTTCTAACTCCGTCCATTCTTTCTCTGATTACTGATACTATTTCACTCGGTAGTATGTCATTATTACGTTTAGTGATCAAAGCGTGTAGCATTAGACCATGGTTTAGTTCACAGGCAGTCTTCATTTCGTAAAAACCTAAAAAAATAAAAATTCAGAATGGGGGGAGAAGACTAGTTCTTTAGGGTCTTCTAGGGAAAGACCATTCGGGTTCCATTTTCGAGAACTACACGAAAACAGACAATCTAACTCTAACAGAAATACATATTATCCTTTAAAGACTTGATTCTCCCCACACTTAGTTAGCTGTGGTGTCGAAATTGTGATTAACTTCGTTGTCGACTTCCATCGGACCATGTATGTAATGTTTAACTCTGTGACCATTAACTTTAAATTCAATCCCATTTGAATTTATTAATTCTATCGTTCCGTATGGGAAAACTCTTTTGACTATGAATGGTCCAGACCATCTTGATTTCAATTTTCCAGAAAATAGCTTGAATCGTGAATTGAAAAGAAGAACTCTGTCTCCTTCTTTAAATTCTTTTGAACTTCTGATTCTTTTATCATGCCATTTCTTTGTTCTTTCTTTATAGATTAACGAATTATCGTATGCTTCATGTCTTAATTCTTCTAATTCATTTAGTTGACTTAATTGTAAACGTCCGGCTTCATGTAAATCAAGATTACATGTTTTCAAAGCCCAAAATGCTGTGTGTTCAATTTCTACTGGAAGATGACATGCTTTTCCATAAACAAGTCTAAAAGGTGTGGTTCCAATTGGAGTTTTATAGGCTGTTCTAAAAGCCCAGAGTGCATCCTCCAATTTAATGGACCATTCCTTCGGATTTGATCCTACGGTTTTCTCTAGAATACGTTTTAAAGCTCGGTTGGTATTTTCAACTTGTCTACTTGTTTGTGGATGATATGCGGTGGAGATTTTATGAGTTACTCCATATCTTTTAAGAACTTTCTCAAGTTGATTATTACAGAAATGAGTACCCCGATCACTTATTAAAGCTTTCGGTGTTCCAAACCTTGCAAAAAGACGTTTTAAAAAGTTGACTACAACTCGTGCATCGTTAGTTGGGAGAGCTTGTGCTTCCGCCCATTTAGATACATAATCAATGGCTACGAGTATATATAGATTATTATGAGATTTTGGAAATGGACCCATAAAGTCAATACCCCAAATGTCAAATACTTCACATACTTGGATGACATTTTGTGGCATTTCATCACGTTGACTTATTTTTCTGGCCCTTTGACAAGCATCACAGGATTTGCAAAGAAGGTGTGCGTCTTTGTAAATTGTAGGCCAATAGAATCCAGCATCATAAACTTTTCTTGCTGTTAGTTGAGGCCCATAATGCCCTCCTGTTGGTCCTGTGTGACAATGGTTTAAAATTTTACTAGCTTCATCTCCAAATACACATCGGCGTATTATTCCATCGGGACAACTTTTAAACAGATGTGGATCTTCCCAGAAATAGTGTTTTATATCACTAAAGAATTTCTTTCGTCTTTGGTACGATAATCCTTTTTCAAGGAATCCACATACTAAATAGTTTGCATAGTCTGCAAACCATGGAATTTCTTTATAATCTATCTTAAATAGATATTCATCAGGAAAGTTGTCTTGTATGGCCGATTCATTTAGAACTTCTAATTCGGGATTTTCAAGACGAGAAAGATGATCAGCGGCGAGATTTTCTGCTCCTCTTTTATCTCGGATTTCAATATCAAACTCTTGTAAGAGTAAGATCCAACGGATTAATCTTGGTTTAGCATCTTGTTTCGAAAATAGGTATCTAAGAGCAGAATGGTCGGTATAGACCACCGTTTTTGCTAGAACGAGATATGATCGAAATTTGTCAAAAGCAAAGACAATAGCAAGGAGTTCTTTTTCAGTAGTTGTATAGTTCGTTTGTGCTCCTTGTAACGTCTTACTAGCATAATATATAGGTTGAAATCGTTTTTCAATCATTTGTCCTAAAACGGCTCCCATTGCAAAATCACTTGCATCGCACATTAGTTCAAATGGTAGATTCGAATTTGGTGTTATCATGATCGGCGCATTAGTAAGTTTTTCTTTAAGAATATTAAAAGATTTGATACACTCATCTGAAAAGATGAATGGAGCATCCTTTTCTAGGAGTTTATTCATAGGAGTGGCAATTTTAGAAAAATCTTTTATGAAATGTCGGTAAAAACCGGCATGCTCTAGAAAACTCCTAACTCCTCTAACATTGGTGGGATGTGGAAGTTTAGCAATTACATCTACTTTAGCTCTATCCACTTCAATTCCTTCTTTTGAAATTTTATGTCCAAGAACGATGCCTTCTTTAACCATGAAATGGCATTTCTCCCAATTAAGTACTAGATTTGATTGTTCGCATCTAAGAAGCATTCATTCCAGATTAACTAGACATGATTCAAATGTATCACCGAAGACTGAAAAGTCATCCATGAATACTTCCATGCATTCTTCTATCATGTCGTGAAAAATCGCCATCATACACCTTTGAAAGGTTGCAGGGGCGTTGCAAAGTCCAAATGGCATGCGTTTGTAAGCAAAAGTACCATAAGGGCACGTGAATGTGGTTTTCTCTTGATCTTCGGGTGCTATTGGAATTTGAAAATATCCGGAAAATCCATTTAGAAAAC